>NC_084741.1:58784067-58924067 GCF_033978785.1 Entelurus aequoreus | reverse complement strand
AGCCCATGTGGTAATATCCTTTACACACTGATGTCGCTTGTTGATGCAGTACAGCCTGAGGGATCGAAGGTCATGGGCTTAGCTGCTTACGTGCAGTGATTTCTCCAGATTCTCTGAACCCTTTGATGATATTACGGACCGTAGATGGTGAAATCCCTAAATTCCTTGCAATAGCTGGTTGAGAAAGGTTTTTCTTAAACTGTTCAACAATTTTCTCACACATTTGTTGACAAAGTGGTGACCCTTGCCCCATCCTTGTTTGTGAATGACTGAGCATTTCATGGAAACTACTTTTATACCCAATCATGGCACCCACCTGTTCCCAATGTGCCTGTTCACCTGTGGGATGTTCCAAATAAGTGTTTGATGAGCATTCCTCAACTTTATCAGTATTTATTGCCACCTTTCCCAACTTCTTTGTCACGTGTTGCTGGCATCAAATTCTAAAGTTAATGATTATTTGCACCAAAAAAAATGTTTATCAGTTTGAACATCAAATATGTTGTCTTTGTAGCATAATCAACTGAATATGGGTTGAAAATTATTTGTACATAATTGTATTCCGTTTATATTTACATCTAACACAATTTCCCAACTCATATGGAAACGGGGTTTGTATATATAGTACAGTACACAGTAATGAAAACACAGTTGTTCTACTAACTGTACTGTGCTTGCTGCTTACTTAAAAAAATAACACTTACCTTTCACTATTTGAGTAGCCTCTGTTCTACCATTTGAGTACTGGCGAGCGATCTCTGAATACGGGAACATATCCTTCACGGATTTGTTGAAAACATCCGCAAATGAGAACGGGATGTTGCTTGTAAGGTGGCCCATAATACTGCGTTGCCACCGCCTTGTGCTTCTCTGACCGTTCATGAGTGACTATATCCATTCGGCCACTGTGTTATGGGTTATATATAAACCTATGGATAACGGAGACATACATAATAGTCTCCTTTTCAGATGAGAGACGACGCTAAAGGCAGTGCCTTTAAGGCACGCCCCCAATATAGTTTGTCCGGCTGGAAATTTTGGACATTACTACTTGCCGTAGTTTTGAAGCAATGCATGATGGGAATCCGGATGTTGTGTGTCAGTGTATTAACGTGCCGGCTGGAATAAACACACGCTGAGAAATAGCTCCGTGCCTGCCTACTTTATGGGTTATAGATAAACCTATGGATAACGGAGACATATATAATAGTCTCCTTTTCAGGTGAGAGACGACGTTAAAGGCAGTGCCTTTAAGGCACGCCCCCAATATAGTTGTTCGGTTGAAAATCGGGAGAAGGGCTGTCCCGGGAGGTTTTCGGGAGAGACACTGAAATTCGGGAGTCTCCCGGAAAATTCGGGAGGGTTGGCAAGTATGCGATGTGGAGGGGCAACAGCTTTACTTTGAGCTCCCCCCGGAGCCCCGCCACCCGGTGGAGGAAACTCGTTTCGGCGGCTTGTACCCGTGATCTTGTCCTTTCGGTCATAACCCAAAGCTCAGGACCATAGGTGAGGATGGGAACGTAGATCGACCGGTAAATTGAGAGCTATTGCCTTCCGGCTCAGCTCCTTCTTCACCACAACGGATCTATACAGCGTCCGCATTACTGAAGAAGCCGCACCGATCCGCTTGTCGATCTCACGATCCACTCTTCCCTCACTCGTGAACAAGACTCCGAGGTACTGGAACTCCACCACTTGGGGCAGGGTCTCCTACCCAACCCGGAGATGGCACTCCACCCTTTTCCGGGCGAGAACCATGAACTCGGACTTGGAGGTGCTGATTCTCATTCCAGTCACTTCACACTAGGCTGCAAACCGGTAGGCGGGGTACTAATTCATATTAAAATCAAATAGTGTAGATAAAATACTTACAGTTGTCGTGCACAATGAAATACAATTATTTTCAGCCTGGATCTGAAAGTTGAGGCCGGTCTCACATCTTCAGGAAGACTATCACAGATTTCAAAAGCATAAAACTTAAACATAGCCTCGCCATGTTTCGTCCTGACTCTGGGCACCAGCAGGAGACTACTCCCTGAGCTTTTCAGAGCTCCAGATTGTTCATATGGTTCATATGTCAGAGATATACTTTGGCACAAGACTGTGAAGAGACTTGTACACAAGCAAGTAAAGTCTATTCTCTGAGCAACAAGAACTCAGTGCAGTGATTTAAGCACTGGACTATCCATCCATCCATCCAGCCATTTTCTACCGCTTGTCCCTTTCGGGGCCGCGGGGGGTGCTGGAGCCTATCTCAGCTGCATTCGGGCGGTAGGCGGAGTACACCCTGGACAAGTCGCCACCTCATCACAGGGCCAACACAGACGGACAGACAACATTCACACTCATATTCACACACTACGGCCATGTAGTGTTGCCAATAAACCTATCCCCAGGTGCATGTCTTTGGAGGTGGGAAGAAGCCAGAGTACCCGGAGGGAACCCACACAGTCACGGGGAGAACATGCAAACTCCACACATAGAGACCCCGAGCCCGGGGATCGAACCCAGGACCTTCGTATTGTGAGGCACATGCAATAACCTCCCAGCACCGTGCTGAAATTGTCAAATGAAGTGAAATTCCAAATTTTGCTCCTGTCTGACATTGACGTACATTTATTTTTATATTGAAACATTTTCTGCTGCATTTAAGTGGCATTGTAATTATGGTGTGTGAAAAGCAATGCCTCAGGCAATGTGTAGAGCTTCACATGAAGAGATGTGTTTAAGTTGTATTAATGCGTGCCTGGAGATGTGGCGTCAAGCAGTGATGATGTGGTGAGGGCAGCAAAAATGACACTGCTGGTCGACATTGATGACAAATTTGTTTCTTACAAGTGTCTGCAAGTCTGAGGGGGGCGGAGAGGAATCTTTTGTTAGCGGAGATTAACTCATGTCTAATGCATCAGCAGCATGTTCCTGAGCCAAAGGCCATTTTAAAAATAGACAATTTCAGAAAATATTTGCTCATTCGTTGGTGGCAGCTTGACAACCTGTTTTTATGTTCCAGCAGCATGACTTGTATGTCACAGCTTGTAGTAACAAGAAGATGCGCATGGCAATGTTTGTGGACGTTGCCCTTTTCCCAGATTCCACACCCACCTCCTCTTCACCAGCTCGCGACATGTTCTGGAGCAGTGCTGCTTTGCACCTGTCAGGCCACATCAGTGACGACAATGTGGCACACACAGTGACACTTGAGAGCGTTCGTCGCCACAATCCCGCAGGGAAGGCAAGATGACAACTCCAGAGTCGAAAACAACAAAGATATTCATCATGCTTCTAACTCAGGCTTTTCTCCCAAGAGTGGCTAAAACATCAAGAGAATAATATTTTGTCCATATGTCTGATTTATTTAGTTTATGATACATAACAGCTTGATGCAAATAAGTTCAACATTTTATGATGAAAAGTTCTCCTTTAAACAGGAAAAAAACCTTGCATGCCTAAAGCACCATCACCTTGCATTGCTTTTGTTTGTTTATACGTTTACATATACTATTATTACAAGCTGTATGTTGTACATGAATGTCATATCAATCAGAGCAGTTCTATGTTTTTCTTTCCACCATGCACACGTTTCATTAGGATTACAGGTGGCACATAATATGTTTAATCTAGTATTCATCTTTTGATGGCTACACATGGCAACCAATTCCGGTTTGGCAAATGTTCAAACAGACAAGAAAATATTCATCTAGAAAACAAATACTGTATGATGTCATTCAATGATGTCGATGATTCAAACGTGGCAAATATAAATCCATAGAGCAGTAATCCCAGGCACATTACAGCTAAGATCTATATTTTTATTTCTATCATTTTGTTCAACTTCACTGATAGTAACGAAATAGACAATTTTAATGAACCGATTTACTTACAGTAGAACTTAAATACTGTACAATAAAGGCAAGGTGATTTGTTAGGATGATAAAAATGCAGTATATTGTGCGCGCAACAAAATACACATAACCTGCTAAAAAAAAAAAAAAAGTTTGTGTTTGATTTGTTCTTTACTTTTAGCTCTGACCTGCAGCTGCATCTTTGGCAAATGTGACATATTGATACCTTCTTTAGTAAGATACTACTACTTTCCAATACTTAACTGTTTTACTACGCCTATTCTATATATGTTGCATTTTGGCGTATATGTTTCACGGGGGTCATACAAAATATGGCTTTCACTACACTTGACCATGTATTTATGCACGTATTGCTATAGTACCAACTGATAGTAATAATAATCAATTGTCAATTGCCTTCTACTGAACCTAACCAGCGTCACTGGATTTCAAAGATTGCTGAAAACGCTGCTATGACGTGTTACCACAGTTACCGCAAACATCAAATAATAAGCATACTGTAATTTGAAGAGAGCAATGATAGACATGTTCTAGCAAAATAAAAGTGAAAAGTTAATCCTAAAGCAACCGCATCTTCACATGTTTATCTATCAAATATAAGGATTTATGGAAAATTTAAATGCAAATTAGTCATTAAATAAAAAGAGTCCAATCATTTCCCTTTTTTTCAAATGCTTACAATTGTACTAGACAGACAAACACAATTGTCTACTGTGAGAGGGATTGAGTCCAATTACAGGATTTCTTCATAGAATAGCAGATATGCCTGAGAGTTAAGAACCCTGGACTCTGGTACCGTCTGGACTGTAGTATCACTGATGTAGAACCACTGGCCCTGGGAGCTGCTGCTAGAATCCTTGGCACCTGAAACACACGTATGCACCGTTAATACAACAAAGTGGTGAGTGGAAAAGGATATGTAAAACAAGCAAAGAGCAAAGAGCTTTAATTTCTTTTAACTGTATTATCATGGGTAAGCATGTTCTCCCCGTGACTGCGTGGGTTCCCTCCCACCTCCAAAGACATGCACCTGGGGATAGGTTGATTGGCAACACTAAATGGTCCCTAGTGTGTGAATGTGAGTGTGAATGTTGTCTGTCTATCTGTGTTGGCCCTGCGATGAGGTGGCGACTTGTCCAGGGTGTACTCCGCCTTCCGCCAGAATGCAGCTGAGATAGGCTCCAGCATCCCCCGCGACCCCGAAAGGGACAAGCGGTATAAAATGGATGGATGGAAGTAATGGTTCCATCTTTTAACTGAGAAGGTTGTTCTTAAAAATGTGGACTACCAGCCTCCCAAGAATGACCATTTAAATCTAATAATGCTACAAGGCATCACAACAGCATCACCACAGAAAATCGATTGGACAGGCTATTTACTATTACTATTTATGAGAAAAAAATACATTTAAATTTCAGCGTCTGTAAAAATATTTTTTTGACATACAGTAAAATCAAAACATAAGCAAAACATGACAAATGTGTCTTTCACTGTAACACATTACTGAATTGAGTATGGCGTCGAAACAGTGCCCAAAACCTGCTCGCGCATCTCAGGGCATTCAATCGATCACAACTGGACTGTTTGGTTGGTCTTCAAGGACGTTTTGCCTCTCATCCAAGTAGGCTTCATCAGTTCGCGCTAATAGACTTAGATTGGTCAGACTAAATCTGACCAATCTAAAATGACAGGAGGAAGTCTTCTAAGACAAACCAAACAGTCCAGTTGCGATCGATTTAATGCCCTGAGATGACAATGACCTGGATGAATGAGAACATTCCGTAAATTTTTACTCATGCGCACATTCTGTTTGCACTCGCGATGTATTTTTCTACACTCGCGGTGTTCCACCCTTTTAGCACATAGGAGCGGGCGTTGAACTCAGAGCCCAGTAACTCTCCTTCTTTTTGATTGGTCACTTTAAACGCCTACTGTCCTCTAGTCATGGCCAATACGAGGGAGACTGTTGTGTGTCCCTTCAAAAGAAGATTCAAGTCTTTGGACAGAACAACCCAATATTAGTGTATTAGTGCAGTGGTTCTCAACCTTTTTTCAGTGATGTACCCCCTGTGAATTTTCTTTTAATTCAAGTACCCCCTAATCAGAGCAAAGCATTTTTGGTTGAAAAAAAAGAGATAAAGAAGTAAAATACAGCTCTATGTCATCAGTTTCTGATGTATTAAATTGTATAACAGTGCAAAATATTGCTCATTTGTAGTGATCTTTCTTGAACTATTTGGAAAAAAAGATAAAAATAACTAAAAACTTGTTGAAAAATAAACAAGTGATTCAATTATAAATAAAGATTTCTACACATAGAAGTAATCATCAACTTAAAGTGCCCTCTTTGGGGATTGTAATAGAGATCCATCTGGATTGATGAATTTAACTCTAAACATTTCTTCAAAAAATAGAAATCTTTAACATCAATATTTATGGAACATGTCCACAAAAAAATCTAGCTGTCAACACTGAATATTGCATTGTAATGAATGGAATAGCCTACTTGATTTGATGTTCACATTATGAACTTACATTCATATTTTGTTGAAGTATTATTCAATAAATATATTTATAAAGGATTTTTTAATTGTTGCTATTTTTAGAATATTTAAAAAAAATCTCACATACCCCTTGGCATACCTTCAAGTACCCCCAAGGGTACGTGTACCCCTATTTGAGAACCACTGTATTAGTGTATTTTCTCATCTAATAAACATTTTTACACAACAACGATGACATTATCATTCATTATGTTAAAAAAAAAAAAATTGCTATTTTTAACAACTTGATATCATCAAAGATAGTGTATTTCGACTAGCAAAATGTTGTTCTGGATATACAGTATGCGCCTCGCAATGTTGCAATATATACACATACTTTATCATAAAAAAAGGTAGATCATTTATCAATGCTTTGATGTCATAGTGTCAGAGTTGCAAATGTGATGCGCTCACAATGTGATAACATTTGTGTGTTATTTTTTTAAGCACTTTCCTTTTTTTAGGGAATAGGTTTTGTCTAAATTTTAGATTCTCTAGACTACTTTTCTTCAAAAGGGACACAGTTCGACGGTAACAGTTCCCTCGGATTAGCTCTAACCAGGAGACAGTAGGTGTTTAAACTGACCAATCATAAAGGAGAGGTTGCAGAGGCTGTGTATTCAATTCCCACCCCAAAGTGCCAAAAGGGTGGAACACTTCGCATGTAGAGAAACAGAAAAACACAGCACAAAATGAGTCCATGCGAGCGTGGTTTCTGCGCGAACATTTTGGCATTGTTCTGAAGCCATAATTGAGGTTATCAATTAGGAAAGGTAATTCAAGTCATAACAATCTAGATGGAACTAAAAAACCCACATTGTACTGTTATCATATTAGCAGCAATGGTAACTGTCTCAGTTTAAGCCACTTCTTTGAGATTTTTTATAGAATATACAGAGTGGTTCTCAAACTTGTTTCACCAAGTACCACCTCAAAAAACCTTTGGCTCTCCAAGTACCACCATAATGAGCAACATTGAAATACAATATCGTAGTAGGCCTACATATTCATTAAGAACAAGTTTTACTTAGCAAGTCTATTGTAACATTACACACCGTTTGAACAGTAACACTGTTTGAATATAGAAAAATAAAACTGTTACACAACAATATTCAATGAAGTGATTATTTGGCGTACCACTAGATAGAGCACTCACTAGTGGTACCTGTACTACAGTTTGAGAATCACTGCTATACAGTGTATTGAATTTAGAGGCACTCTTGTAAAATTAAAACAAAACTTGGATCCATAGAGCACAAAGGCATCTATTTAACATTGTCTTTACAGAAGAGACATCAAAGACAACTTCAAGCATGCTGCCATAGCCGATCAACCGCGCACAAATAAAAAGGTTCAAGTTTGATAAGTGACCGCTGAACCCTGACCTGACAAGTTCCTGTGATGTTGTTCGGTTTTCCTCTGGGGAGCACGGACTTTTACATATGCAGTGTAGTGACCGCCACGCATTGAGCCACTATGTTCCACAATCCCATACAGGCTGTAAAGGACACGTTCATCATGTGCCAAGTTCTGTCATTGAGAAAAAAAAGATCCAAAAGGAAAACTCAATAAACATACAAATGATTAACAAAAAACTGTATTAATGTTCAGTGGAAGATACCTTGCATGATGCTGAACAGAATGGGGCCAAATCCAACACCAAAGGGAAGTCAACATGGCGGTTCACTTTTCGTAGATTCATCCCTGCCTTTGAGACAAAAAAAACACCCACATAAATATTCAACTTTAAAACATTAAACTTGTAATACCTAAATGTGTTAACAAACCTGATGGAAGCGTTTTAGATGCAATGTGATGACAGGAGGAAGTGAGGAAATGAGCATTTGTTTCCTTGCACTGGTGTAGATCTTTTCCACTTTTTTATCTACAACACCAAAGTAATGTGAGACTCTGAGCCTGCATTCAACATGCCTAACTAAAGTGTTTAAAAACAGCCCTATTACAATCCTGTGTAGGTAAACAATCGCACATTTAAAGATTGGGGCTCACCAGTGGACCTGCTCTTTCGCATTAGCTTCTGTCTGTGTTCAGTGCAGCTCTCACAAAGCAACTTGTTGTTGCCCATCAGTAGTTCCACAGAGGTGAACTGGTGAAGGCAGGACTGAACGGAGCACTCCTTGGAGCTGGGAGTGTAACTGTGGGACAGAGCTTGGAATGCCGTCTGGTGGTGCTGATGATGGAAATTATCACGTGATCTATTTTCTGTAGGCTCCTCTGGAGAACATTTCAAAGTGGGTGAGCTGTCCCCTGAACTGAAACCAAGGCTAACTTTGGACAAAGTGTAGAGTAGTGGCTCTACAGCGCCACCTTGCCTGGAAGAGGATGATGATGATGAGGTAAAGGCAGATATTGGGGATGGATTGACATTAGGTGTCAAGTGAGATTGGACATGGCTGGAGAAGGACGTGTGAGGAGTCCACTCCCCCTCTGAAGCCTCACTGTCAGCATCGTTACTGCTGTCCCGAGGACCAGAATCTGTTTCGCTGCCATCTGAAAAGCTTCCACAAGCAGCCATTTTGCAAGCTGAGACACGGCGTTCTGATCCCCCAGTGCTTTCCTCCTCAGGTTGTTCCATACTGCAGCTTGCACCCTTTCCATCAATCGAGCCAGAAGACCTCCTGCCCTGTGTTTTCTAGAAGAAGAATACAAATGTTAGCCATTTTTAGATGGCAAAGATGGCAAATGGAAAACATTTGGGATACCATCATCCCAGTCTTCCACTAAATATATTTTGCATGACTTTTCCAGGACATAAACCAAAACTAGTGACACTTTTCAAATAACAGTTGCCTATTTTCTTTCTAGGCAGTAAGTCCATAATGGGGTTTGAAAAGTTGACAAAGTCCATTAGAAGCACTGAAATGTGGAACTGCTCCCAACAGAAATGCAAATCCGTTTGGCTGGTAGCGTCACATGGGGCGCTGCGCTGGCTAGAAGCAGAGAAGCGCTGTGCCCTAAAGTTGCCCAGGAGATAAGGTGACAACAGACTAAATGCACATAACTTTTAACTTGTTTGCATTCACTTATTTTTAAACTAATTTTACATCTAATTTCACAAACTATAAATAAATAAATGATAAATGGGTTATACTTGTATAGTGCTTTTCTACCTTCAAGGTACTCAAAGCGCTTTGACAGTATTTCCACATTCACCCATTCACACACACATTCACACACTGATGGCGGGAGGAGCTGCCATGCAAGGCGCTAACCAGCAGCCATCAGGAGCAAGGGTGAAGTGTCTTGCCCAAGGACACAACGGACGTGACTAGGATGGTAGAAGGTGGGGATTGAACCCCAGTAACCAGCAACACTCCGATTGCTGACACAGCCACTCTACCAACTTCGCCACGCCGTCCCCGCCAAACCACATATATGTTTTGTTGTACGAACCTTGTGTCAGTATACAAACATTTCACTCACCCATTGTGGGCTTCGCAGCACAGCCATTGTGGGTGTGCTGATCGATCAATGGTGCTCACTGTTTGTCAGCTAAGTGTTGCAGCCATTAGCTAATGTGTTTAAGGGCTATTTGGGCTGATGTTTAAGTGTTTTTCAGACTTTTGGTAAATGTTTCTAGTTTTGTTGGCTCAAAATGAGTCCAAAGAAAGCAATGGACAAGCAATATGTGGTTTAAAACATTTAAAAAGTATCCACAGTGTTCTCCCCAACTTCCCCTCCCTTGTGCGGCACACCAAGAAAATTAACTGACAAGTTAAATTGGATTTTATTTTTTAATTCTAATTATAGTGGCGACCTGGCTGTTACATTAAGAAGTTGTGTGATTTTAAACTGTCAGTTTAGCACCACAGGGCTAAAGACATAGTGTGTGTGCGTGTCGGCAGGGCGGCTACAAATGAGGACATTTCAGCTTCACTTTGATAATAAATTAAACGTTTATTGTCTTATTATGTTTGTTTGATATACAGTACTGTATAGCATTTTATATTGTGTTCAAAGTTTACAAACCTTTACAAAAAATGACCAAGGTTGCAACCCATAATTCATATTTACATCGTTTCTTATGGAGAAAATTGCTTCAATATACAAACTTTTCTATTTACGAACCCTGCTTAAGAAACAAGTAAGTTCTTAAATCTTATATTCATAATAAAAGTATAGGAATGCATAATGCATGGCAACAAGTAACAATGACGTACCTGTCCACTAGGATGCCTTGTTTTCCTGTTGGCCGCATTTGCAGAGGAAATAGCTTGCTCATTATGTGTCGTGTTGGATTCGTGTTCTCGGCTTCCTTTTCCCGGCCTGCCCCGTTCGGATGGTTTTGATATCTAAGGCCAACAAATACAATACATCTCAACATAATAGTTGCCTAATATTTAATTTGTCCGCTATGAATCATCAATCATTTACAGTGATATGCATCATCTTACCCGTTCCTCTATAATAGGTAAAGAAATGTCTATGAAAGCTTCCTTCACAGTTGAGATCTGAAATAAAAAGCAAGGCATTAGAACTAAAGATCATGTTAATTGCAGTGATGACTTATTTTATTAAGTTCTTTCCCAAAATTCTGTTTTTCTTTAACCAGAATGTAATTGAAGTTTTGGAATTGCCGAGTTCGAGCCCGGACCAAATCCATTCGAAAGTCTTTATTTAGGATGTCTTCTAAACTGATGGATGTAATCAACGCAAAAGGTGCTTTATTGCTTTATTCACATACATATAATAGGTAACCAGCTTATTATATTTTCGAAAAATATTTCTTCCCCAGGTTTTGTAAAAGTTATAGTCAAATGCTTTAATGTGCTGTCTTTTTCCCCAGCAGTAAAACCTGGTATTACGGCTGCATGTTTATCTACTATATGCATTATAATATACATGATATGTACACTACCGTTCAAAAGTTTGGGGTCACCCAAACAATTTTGTGGAATAGCCTTCATTTCTAAGAACAAGAATAGACTGTCGAGTTTCAGATGAAAGTTATCTTTTTCTGGCCATTTTGAGCGTTTAATTGACCCCACAAATGTGATGCTCCAGAAACTCAATTTGCTCAAAGGAAGGTCAGTTTTGTAGCTTCTGTAACGAGCTAAACTGTTTTCAGATGTGTGAACATGATTGCACAAGGGTTTTCTAATAATCAATTAGCCTTCTGAGCCAATGAGCAAACACATTGTACCATTAGAACACTGGAGTGATAGTTGCTGGAAATGGGCCTCTATACACCTATGTAGATATTGCACCAAAAACCAGACATTTGCAGCTAGAATAGTCGTTTACCACATTAGCAATGTATAGAGTGTATTTCTTTAAAGTTAAGACTAGTTTAAAGTTATCTTCATTGAAAAGTACAGTGCTTTTCCTTAAAAAATAAGGACCTTTCAATGTGACCCAAACTTTTGAACGGTAGTGTATGTAGTGTAGAATGCAATAACTCTGGATTGTCAAATTCTTCTCTCCATCCAAACACACTTACATGTTCACACTCTTCACACATAATTGTGTTGGTTAGCTCTCCAACAAATATGCGATCAACGAAGTTCATCTTTACACCTTCCTTCCCATACGCTGATAGGGAAGACAGCTTTCGATTAGTTACAAGCATTATTTTACATCAGTTGTAATTCAATATTTTATATATTTCATCATCATCATTTCTTTTTATTCCTTTATCATGAAAATGCATATATACAAGCCATATACAGTTGACACTTTCGTTGTTTTTTTGTTTCTTATACATTTCCATGATCATGTTATAAGATCTAATAGTAGTCCCTACTAAAATGCAGAACAACACAACCACAGCTACAAATCTTCCTAAGGATTCACATGCTTATTAATCTAGTCTTAATTGTATTTCCTTGAACTGCCACAAGATGGAACTATGGCTCTTAGCCACCCGATTAGTGCAGCATAACAAACCTTTGACTTGACGCCTGGTTTCTTCATCTGCTGTCTTCTCTGTGGGATTGTTAAAAGCTCTGAGAATTCCAGCCTTCACTCTCTGGAAAGGAAATACATTAATTGTGACTTTGAATGGGTTTCCTGGGAGAAATTAAAATCAGTATATTACACTATAATTTCCATGTTAGATTCCTATTGCTTTTAAAAAAATATATATCAGGAGCGGGTACTTTTTTTACAACGAGCGCCACGTATTGAAAAATAACAGGTTGGATGGGCTACTTTGATATTATTCACCCATTTTAAGGATGCTATAACCAAATTCAAGAAATTATATTATGCAGTTCAATTTATTTAAATAATAAATACCTTACATCATTTGTGTTGTGTGTCACACGGCATATTATTATCATCAACATTTTAACTTTTTCCCAAAACATCATGTCTTTTTCCCCCACCTTTTTTTCCAGGTATTTTATTTACAAAAAACACACATAATGTTAATCTAATAAAAGAAAAGAAAGCAATCCCAACTCCAACACAATCCCAGTTTTACAATACTAGAAATTTACTGAAGGCATACAAACACGATACGGAAAAAAAAATAAAAAAATTATTAAGTATCAGTAACAGTATAAATAACAATAATGACATCAATAATAGTGAATAAAAAGTATTGAAAAACAACTAACTAAATTAATTACAATAACAGAAACATGTATCAATACTATTATTAGTAATCATTTCCATCACCATCACAACCAATAATAATGAAAAAACAATGCATCTCATAAGCTTGACAACAACACTGTAACCATTATACATCACAATAAATAAAGACTACTATTTTAAGTTTATTTAATAGTTAAAATAAATGTATAACTTTTTTTTTAAGTGGCCCTAATATTGTGTTTTTAATATTATGCCAGAGGCCAATAAAAACTAAGCTTTGTCCTGCAAATGGCCTCCGGGCACAACTTTGGACACCCCTGTCTTACATTCTCTTAATTACGTCCATTAGTAAAATATTAGCATTCTTACAATAGTTCACTTTGACAGTTACATTTATTATAAGCATCATTAGTGTAAAATAATTATTGCCCTTGTCTGAAGTTGTTGACTCGGGGCTCTCGTCACTAACTGGGCATGTTTCTGTGTGCGCGCGTGTGTGTAAGAAAGACTGAGTGTGTGTGTGTGTGTGTGTGTGTGTGTGTGTGTGTGTGTGTGTGAAGTTTTTTTAGAGGGCCCTCTGATTAAAGGTGACATGGTCAGTGAGTTGTTGATGAGAGAGCTGTGAAGAGGCACAACCACATTAAAGCACCAATCAATACATAATTGGCCATGGTCTATGCCTGCGTTTGAGACCAGTCGCCCCCCATTGTCCCGGGACCCACGCACTGGACTGGGTATTTAGGTCAAAAAGCCTCGTTAATCCCAGTCCAGCCAGTCTCAGCGCACCCACAGTGGCTGCGGTCACATCAGTGAGCACACTGAGACCAGGCTGCAGCTCTCCTAATTAATTACTGGTCACCCCCACCTATCCTCTCCAATGTAACAGCATGCACAATCTCACCCTGGATGGGTAGGGACAAGGGGTGGGGGGGATGGAAAGGTTAACTGGTGCAAAGGCGGAAAGAAAATGAAGATGGGGCGAAGAAGGACAGTCTATGCCCTGAGAGAGTAATAGCAACCATCGCAGTTAATTGCTGATAATTGACTGGGGCCAAATTAGCATATTTAAATCTCTGATACTAATGGCCAATGAACACAAACACTTAGGGCCTCTAAAAGGACGGTCACACCCTTCTCGGTCTCATGCACAGCTAGCTCACCACAAGCTTGTGAATGGACACTGTACTCCACTGTAAGAGTAGAATACTGCAAATGCTATGTGTGCACAATACAACCAAATTTAGGACTGTTTAACATCTGATCTGTTGAGCAAATCGTTTTACTTTATCATGTGTTAGAATTGTTGGTTTTCGTCTAAAATGGTATAAAAGAGTAGATAATATGGCGTTCTACAAGCCTGATTGAATAAATGTGTTTGATTGAATGAATAAAGAAGCTGTATCTCATTCTATATGCTTCCCTTTATTACAGTGGAAATTGGCTGAGTGTGCGTGTGAGAGGGGGTGATGGGCGACCCTTAAGCACAATGGGGCGACGTGGAGTTCATTCAGCAGCTGCGGGTTTCCCAAGATCACACAATGACGCTGGTTATGCCACTTGCAAGTCCACTAAGTGGCACAACTGTCAGTGTTCACAAGTTTGAATGGGAGACGGGGAGCCTAGACGGTGGAGCCCGAGGCTGACCACTAAACACACCCGCTAACTTCTCTTGCTAGGTTTACGCAGCCACTGGTGGGGCAACTGGGAACATGTCAGCCTTCAAAAAGCGAGCTGTGGGTCTGCTAATTGCAATTGGGGGGGTGGCAGCGCCATGAGAGTGCAAAATGCATGGCATCATTAATTGTCTAAAAAAGATAAGCCTCCCAAACATACAAACTCTTCGTCCAACATACTAATATAAAATTGTAAAAAATTGACAATGTAGCATTCCGCTCGTCTTTCATTCAAAATGATAAATAACATTAGATTGTACCTCTGATTATTTCAGTGGTTCTCAACTATTTTCTGTCATATCCCCCAATTGTTTTATTTTTATTTTTTTTATCTGTATGTTTCAAGATAGTTTTTTTACTACCACTAAATATGCAATTATGCTATTACTTATCACGCCCCCCTTCCCTGGACACCTCACAGCGCCCCAAGCTACTGTATTAAAAGAGGCTGTTTGGAACTTGCTCACATTTACATTTTCCTAAAGGGCGGCCCACGAAGTCAATATTTATTTATCGGTATCTGTTAAGCTATACACTATTACATCTCATCCTCCGAAAGGGTAAAAAAAAAAAACATGTTCGATATTTGTGTTAATAATTGAAGTTTATAGAGAAATCTGAGCAAAAAACACCATATCAAAACAAAACAAAAAAAAGACTCCATATAGGGTTTTGTCCCGTTTGTGACGCATTGGACATAAACCTAGGCTGCAGAGAAGGCAGGCAGTGTGTAAGCAGAAGGTCTCTTTATTAGGTCTCTTTATTGAAAAAAGTACCAATGATTGTCACACACACACTCGGTGTGGTGAAAGTACATGTCAAACTACTTCCTTAACATAAATGACCGCTATAACCACAACACCAGGGGGAGCGCCACTAACCACGTTAAACCCAGATTCCGATCTAACAAAGGTCTTAACTCATTCTCTTTCTATGCCACATCAATATGGAATGCACTCCCAACAGGTGTAAAAGAAAGGGCATCTCTATCCTCCTTCAAAACCGCACTAAAAGAACACCTCCAGGCAACTTCAAGCCTAAACTTCCACATCCCACCTCCCCGGATTGTAAATAATCAAATGTAGATACTTATTCTTATGCTTTCTGATCTCTCTATGTTCTCTACTTGCTGTACATATCCTACCAAGACAGTCCTACACTGTTCCAATGTCCATGTCTCTGATGATGCAATTGTTGATGACTGAAGTGTTGATATTAACCAAACCTACCCCCCCCCCTCCACATCCCACACCCCGGATTGTAAATAATGTAAATAATTCAATGTACATACTCTGATGATTATCTTGTGTGATGACTGTATTATGATGATAGTATATATCTGTATCATGAATATATTAAAGTGGACCCAGACTTAAACAAGTTGAAAAACGTATTCGGGTGTTACCATTTAGTGGTCAATTGTACGGAATATGTACTGCACAGTGCAATCTACTAATAAAAGTTTCAATCAATCAAATTAACCTCTGCATTTGACCCATCCCCTTGTTCACCCCCTGGGAGGTGAGGGGAGCAGTGAGCAGCAGCGGTGGCCGCGCCCGGGAATCATTTAAGTGATTTATCTCCCAATTTCAATCCTTGATGCTGAGTGTATTAGCTACCAAACAGAGTACTAAAAAAAAACAAAGCACACCGGCGTGTGCCAAGCAGTCAACCATAAGTGAAACTGCAAAAGATAGTGTCAATTTCCTTGTAAAAAATAAAGGATTGTTGTATCTTAAGCAGTAGACAAAAGGTAAATTACACAACTTAAGTGTGCACTCAACAATGTACTAGCACTGTCGGCTAATATACCCCCTCTAATCCGTGATTGTCCACAAGTGAATCTTCTAATTACAAACCAGAGACAGGCGTGTTAATCAACGCTCCAGACAGAGCAAGCACACAGGAAGTGTAAAAAAAACGGAGAATGGAGCACTGACACAGAAACAAACACAAAACACAGGGAAAAATATATGACCTGGCTTTGAAGATATTTGAAATCGAATGTCCCCAAGAGATGAGTCTTTTTCAAGTGAACGATGAGAACCGATTCACAGTTGTAGTTCATTCGTTTGAGAGTCGTTTTTCACACTGCCCTCTCAGAATCAGAATCAAAAGCAGCTTTATTGGGTTTATTTATTGAAGGAGTAATGACATCACTGAGTTAGAGTCATCCACATACAGGACTGTCTCAGAAAAGTAGAATATTGTGATAAAGTCCTTTATTTTCTGTAATGCAACTAAAAACATGGAAATGTCATACATTCTGGATTCATAACACATCAACTGAAATATTGCAAGCCTTTTATTATTTTAATATGGCTGATTATGGCATACGTCTTAAGAAAACTCAAAAATCCCATCTCAAAAAATTAGAATATTTCCTCAGACCAAGTAAAAAATAAAGATTTATAACAGCAAAAAAAATCAAAAATTTGAAAATGTCAATTAATGCACTCAGTACTTGGTTGGGAATCCTTTAGCACGGATTACTGCACCAATGCCGCGTGGCATGGAGGCAATCAGCCTGTGGCATTGCTGAGGTGTTATGGATGCCCAGGATGCTTCAATAGCGGCCTTTAGCTCATTTTCACTATTGGGTCTGGTGTCTTTCAGCTTCTTCTTCACAATACCCCACAAATTCTCTATGGGGTTCAGGTCAGGGGAGTTGGCAGGCCAATCGAGGACAGTAATGCCATGGTCAGTACACCAGTTACTGGTGGTTTTGGCACTGCTGGATCATGCTGGAAAATGAAATCATCATCTCAATAGAGCTTTTCAACAGATGGAAGCATGGAGTGCTCTAAAATCTCTTGGTACACAGCTGCATTGACTCTGGACTTGATGAAACAAAGTGGACCAACACCAGCAGCTGACATGGCTACCCAAACCATTGCTGACTGTGGGAACTTCACACTGGATTTCAAGCAACTTGGATTTTTCTCCTCTCCAGCCTTCCTCCAGACTCTAGCGCCTTGACTTCCAAATGAAATACAAAACTTGCTTTCTTCTGAAAACAAGAGTCTGGACCACTCTGCAACTGTCCAGTGCTTTTTTTCCATAGCCCAAGTCAGACACTTCTTCCATTGTCTTGAGTTCAGGAGTGGCTTGACCATGGGAATACGGCTACATGCTTCCATCTGTTGAAAAGCTCTATGGAGATGATGATTTCATTTTCCAGCATGATCCAGCAGTGCCAAAACCACCAGTAACTGGTGTACTGACCATGGCATTACTGTCCTCGATTGGCCTGCCAACTCCCCTGACCTGAACCCCATAGAGAATTTGTGGGGTATTGTGAAGAAGAAGCCGAAAGACACCAGACCCAATACTGCTATTCTAATTTTTTGAGATGGGATTTTTGAGTTTTCTTAACCTATATGCCAAAATCAGCAATATTCAAATAATAAAAGGCTTGCAATATTTCAGTTGATGTGTAATGAATCCAGAATGTATGACATTTTCATGTTTTTAGTTGCATTACAGAAAATAAAGGACTTTATCACAATATTCTAATTTTCTGAGACAGTCCTGTATGTATGTCTCTCACCCTTAATATACTGAAGTCTTTTAGCCTATGTATTTAGGCTCAATCCGAATACTTCCCTTTCCCCCTTTCTTTTGCACGTTCACACACACACCGGCTCCCAGAAAACATTTTTATTAACCAATGTGGCCCCCTAGTCAAAATAATTGTCCAGGTCTGGTGTAATGTATACATTTTGATGTATTGACCAAACCTTCAGTTATTACTGTAAAGAGTGATTTCCTTAATGAAAACAAGTTCATTAAAAATAAATAATTTATGAACATTTTGGCGCTAATATTTAGGATGAGTGTAACTGTATTACTGATGCTTTATTTTGTGTAGAAAAATGTTTTTCTAAAAACCAGCATCCTCTGCAGTGGACATGTGGGTTTTGCTTAACCGGGCTATTTTCTTCAGAGATTTGTAACTCCAACAAAAGAAATAGACCAAAAACAAATATCCACTGCAGAGCATGTTGGTTCTCAGGAGGATATCTGAGGTTCTTTTTCATCAAAGAAATGAAAACATATCACTCACTTTCGTTTCCTCTACTCGTATGGAGTCCAGTAAAGAGTGTAAAAGCTCCTGGCTGTCCTGTTGTTGATAGCCTTTAAAACGTGGAGCCCTCAAAGGAAAAAAAGGAAAACATTATTAAAATATTTATGCAAGATTAAAAGGGCATAATCAAACAATGTTCACTTTTGCAATTCTTTTAAATGTAGTAATGTTTTGCAACAGACAAAGTACATTTCTCAAATGTTGAAAACATTCTGATGCTTCTAAAGTGAATCAATTTGTCCTTGTTTGTAGCTGTATGGTAACGACTGAACGACTAAAATATCACATGAACCAAATATGTACTCATCAGGTTATTGCATCTAATCATATCTGTTTGTGTATGTGTCAGTAGACCAAATAACATATCAAGAGACATTATACAGAGCAGACCAAAAGCTTTCCAAATTTTCATATGATGCAGATTCAGTAGAAAAACAGTATTTTGAAACATGTTTATTACACATGGCCTTCATAGGCACATTATTTAAAATCCATTGGGAGAAAGTAAACAGGTCCATCAATCCATCCATTTTCTACCAAATATCCCTCTCAGGGTCATGGGGGGGTGGGGGTGGAGCCTATCCGATCTGCACTCGGGCGGAAGGCAGGGTACACCCTGGACAAATTGCCACCTCATCCCAGGGCCAACACAGATAGACAAACAACCATTCACACTCATATTCACACAAGAGGGTCAATTTAGTGTTGTTAATCAGCCTATCCAGAGGCGCATGCTTTTAGAGGTGTGAGGAAGCCGGAATAACTAGAGACAGCCCACGCAGTCACGGGAAGAACATACAAACTCCACACAGAAAGACCCCGAGCCCGGGAATCGAAGCCAGGACTTTCTCGCTGTGACATTAGAGATCTTCAGTATTTACTTAAAACAACAAAAATAAAACAGTTTAAAACAGTCTTGAACATGGTGTCCACATAATTACTGCAGGGGTCCGTAAAATTGTTGGTAGATTTTTGTGCAGTTTTTCCACATGTCTTTAGATTAGGATTGTCAAACAATTAAAATATCTAATTGCAATTTGTTCATAGTTAACTCAAAATAAATCACAATTTATTGCAGATATATATAATTTTTCATCATTAATAAGTGTACCCTAGACAGATCATTTTTGAGGTTTATATTGCCATGACTGAACAATTAGTTGCTTTAATTAAATGTTTTTTAAACAATATGCTTTTTAAACAGCTCAACCCAAAACTGACAAAAACACGCTTTTAATAACAATAAAAAAAAATACCTGCATTGCATTTTGTAGGAATACAGAATTTGTACCTCTGCTGTAGAAGCACTTGCATTCAGAGGAGAAGAGCTACACCATGTTTCAATACCAGTTTCACACATTATTAACACAAAATGTGGATTGTTACGATCATGTTAGGTAATGTAATCAGTGATATTTCTACCTGAATAAATGCTTATGATATTCTGTATCTTACATATTATACAAGTTAATGGTATTCATATCTCTGCATGACAATGTTTAAACCTTCTTTATTTATTAATAAAATGTAATAGTCAGCCTGATGAACATTCTGTAATTGCGGACTATTAATCAGAACAGGTTATAAAAGAATATATACTTTATTTAAATTTGCCATGAAACATTTATTTAGGGAGAAATATAACATATAACATTACAAAACACGGATGTGACGCATAGCGCTATTATTGTGAAGCCAGAAGTGTGGGATTAGTATTAGAAGTGTCATGACAAGTTTTGACGAAAGTCTCAGATAAAAGTGACTCTAAACTTCCTCTCTACCTTCTTTTTTTCTATTGAGCTTTTATTTTATTTTACCAAAACAGTTTGAGTAACAATCTACATTATATGTTATATACAGTATGTATGTATATATTTATATACAGTATGTGTATATGTATATATATGTATATATATATATATATAAATATTATTATTATTATTGGTATTATATATATGTTATTAATGCACTCAACTGTAATGTAAACATAGACATGAAGCTCCTCCTCTCTACAAGCAAAGGCGCCAGCAGGCATTCGCTACAATGATGTTGTCTCACGGCAATTGAAGATAAAATAGTACTGAGATTTTTGTTATGTACCCTTTTTTTTTTTTTATACATTTCTGCTCACTATTTTCCAGCATGTAGCTCAACAGTAACTGGATGTAATGCCTTTACATTTCCCCGTAAAGGAACGAAGGACGCAAGTGCGTTAATTGTGCGTTAAAAAAATGATCGCCGTGAAAGGAACTTATAGTTAACCCGTTATTATTGCGTTAACTTTGACACCCCTACTTTAAACACACATGAAGATTGAGCCAACATACTGTCATGTAGCTGAATGTGAATAAATAATAACATATAACATGAAAAAATAATATTAACGTACTTATGTTAGCATTTAAGATAGCGAGCAATTAACGCTCTAGTTGTCAGCTCGCGGTTTCAGATCTCGTTGCCAGCTAGCGATTGGCACGTTAGTTGCCAGCTAGCGATTAGCCCGCTAGTTTTGACAGCCAGCGATTAACGCGCTAGTTGCCAGCTAGCGATCAGCGCGCTACTTGTCAGCTCGCGATTAGTGCTATTTGTCGGCTAGCTATTGGCACGCTAGTTAACAGCTAGCAATTAGCGCACTAGTTGTCAGCCAATGATTAGCACACTTGTTGCCAGTTGGAGATTAGAGCGCTAGTGGCCAGCTAGCTATTAGTGGCAGAATATTGTTATTATTTGAATATCTTTAGTACTGCACAATAACAAAGTACCTTTAAGACCAGTTAATTGTAAAATACAATCACGTTTTTTTTCCAAGATATATAAGTAAGGGGTCTCTGCTTCTTCTCTCCATCAGTTTGGGGGTCTTTGGCTTGGAAAACGTTGAAAACCACTGGTTTAGAGCCTCCAGCCATTCTCCATACAGTTTATTAGGATTGCGGGTAAGCTGGAGTCTATCTCAGCTGACTTCAGGCTGAAAGTACAGTACACCCTAGACTGGATGCCAGCCAATCACAGGGCATATATAGACAAACAACCATTCACAGGCATATTCATACCGATGTACAATTTAGAGTCTTCAATTAACCTAACATGCATATTTTTGGAATGTGGGAGGAAGCCAGAGTACAGAGGGAATAAAACCTACGCACACACATGTACAACATGCAAATTCCACACAGAGAGATCCAAACAAAAAATTAAACCCCAAACTCCTGACAGTGCGACCTACTGTATGTGCTAACCACAAGGCTACCATGCAGCCTTAGAGCAAGGTTCTTAAATATTAAATTCTGTTTTGACCCAAGATCTAAAATGCGCTTTGAACTTTGGCCCCGTGTGATTGAGTGTAACACCAAAACAAAAAACATTTAACAGATCAACGAAACTGGGATTCAAATGTAAATATTTTACTGGAATTTTTTTAAAAGGTTTTGTGCATTTTACAAAATAATCTAATATACTAAGAGGAGTCAAATAGTTTTGAATACAAATCCAGGAAAACATTTTACAGACAAATAATTGGCTAGTAGTAGCAGGCATCCAAAAGCTTTATCTTGTGCGCTTGCAGGGTTTTTTAAAAATTTTTTTTAGTTGGAACACTTTCCAAGCAAAGCATTACCACCAATGTGTTGAGAGGAGAGTCTCTCCTTGGTACCGTCCCCTGGCTGTCAACAATGAACAGATGTGTGGGCAGATGTTAAGGCCAGATGGGCAGCAAAGGATAGAGTCACTTGAACCTGTTGGGCCAGGGCAGCCACATAACCAAAGGACAGGTTGGTCTTACAGCATTACAAAAACTAGGAAGCAAGACAGGAGTCTATAACGACTCAGCAAGTCCAGGAGACCAACAATCAAAATATTGATAATTGCTTTTTAGGCAGAGAGTTGGGACAAATAGACAATAACTTTTTTTGGACATGTACACACTTAGTTGGTAAAAGAATAGATGTCCATGCCCGGAAGAAAGATGGCCAACAACCTGTCCTTAATGCAGGTCACAGACGGGAAAGTACAAGGGCGGGGGGGTCTAGTGCTACCTTACTGTAAGTCAACCTCCCCCATCCTTAAATACTGACACAATATGCGTGCATTCGAAAGGCAAAGGTGGGTGGGTGGAGGGGTAAGAATGGTGGAGGGCACATATGTCATTTATTCGCAAGACCTAAAAATGAACAGCATGCAACGGAATGTCCACCTTTTCTTTCACTAACATGTCTGTTAACCTCCTCAAGGAGACCAGAGAGAATGAAAACTATAAGTCACAGGGAGGTAGAAGGTTAACACATAAAAATAAACATGTAAAAATTGGAAAGCTTGGTAAGAGTTAGTGGGAAAGAAGAGGTCTGTAAGCTCATCCCAGTGGAGGGAAGCAGAAGGGCCCTGTAGCGGTGCTCTCAATCTGGCCAATGCAAACAGCTGCGGTGCTAACACAATTAATAGCCGGATGAGTTAGTACCAGACACAAGGCCACACAAGCTCATCCCCCAAACACACACGTATAAGTAGCACAATGCACTTCGAAAGAAATAAAAAAATAAATGACTACTGCACTTACTCACATGAAGACAAACACTTTTATAGAATAATCACCCAACTGTGCCAAAAAAAATAATAATTATATACATATTTTATATGCATTAGTCGTTAACAGACTTTTGTTGGGTGTGTGTTAAAGTTTTATTTGAGCAGTTTTCTCATCACCAAACCTAACTTGCTTTAGATCTTCAGAGTTTGTAGCGGCCAGAATTATTCAATAAGTCAGCTGACCTTGTTGTCATTTAACAATGGTTGTGAACATTTCAGCTTTAATAATACAAAATTGTGTAAAAAAAAAGACATTCTTTATATCAGGGGTGCCCAAATTTTTTCAGCAGGCGAGCTAGTTATCAAATGACCAAGTCGATGTGATTTACCTCAGTTTGGACACACCTTCTCATTCAATGTGTTTTCTTTATTTCCATGGCCATTTACATTGTAGATTGTCACAGAAGGCATCAAAACTATGAATGAACACATGTGGAGTTATGTACTTAACAAAAAAGGTGAAATAATTGAAAACATGTTTTATATTCTAGTTTCTTCAAAATAGCCACCCTTTGCTCTGATTACGGCTTTGCACACTCTTGGCATTCTCTTGATGAGCTTCAAGAGGTAGTCACCTGAAATGGTTTTCACTTCACAGGTGTGCCTTATCAGGGTTGATTAGTGGAATTTCTTGCTTTATCAATGGGGTGGGACCATCAGTTGTGTAGTGAATGAGAAGGTGTGTCCAAACTTTTGGCCTGTACTCTATGTATATATAGAATATATAATACATGTTTTGTTTTTGTAAATGTCAAAGGTGTTTAATAAAAATCCTAGGACGTTTAACGCATATAGATTATTTTCTTTCTTGAAGACAATAATATAAGTTTGTGTAATACCTTATTCTGATGACGTGCATTGATTGCAGTCATACAGGTTTCACAGTAGTTGGTGATAAGTTCCACAACTCTTAAATTTACATTGTGGAAGGAAAAACAGGTCCTCCTCTCTTTCCAATACCACATTAAAGTGGTTGGTTTTGAGCTTCTTATTTGTCCAGCATCCATATTAGTTGTATTGAACTTTATAAAAATACATTGGCGTTATCTCCGTAGCTCGCGAGCTGGTTTGCACGACTTTTCTGAGACCCTTATTCTGTTAGCAAAGGCAGGATGTAGCAGCACTTTTATTGTGAAGACAGGAATTGTGCAGTTGGTCTGTACACTGTTGACTGCCGATACATAAAGAGTTTGTTAAAATAAAAAGTGCTTCTCGCATTCCTGCTGGTTGTTTTTTTTCTTCATTCTGAGCTCACAGCAGCCAGCGTCATATTATAAGCTCCTATAAATACCGTAATTGAACAGGTCCTGTGTAATAACATTTGGTTGGAACTACTTTCAATAATTGTTCGGAAGACCTCTTAAAATGGTTTTGGGTGGATGGTGAAGTGTCGCACCTTACAAAAAGAAGGGAAATGTTTGAAGTTTGCAAATATTTCTATTAAGATGCAATCCGCTCATTTGTATTTGCAGGTTTTCCTGTTTTACACCTAGAAACACTTCTGTATTCCAATGAATTTGTAGTCCAAATTTAATAGACGAGAATGTTAGCCTCTGCCCATGTCTTAGAAAAGCACACAAGCACAATATTTGTACTTTTTTTTTTTGTGAAAGCAACAGTAAATATCGCCTTCTTTAAAAAAAAAAAATCTTGCTCTTGTGCAGACAAACACATGAGGCTCGCCTTATTGTGTTTGTACCGTACGTGTGTGTATGTGTGACAGCAATAGATGGAGTTCATTGTTATTCTTGGCTGTTTCCAACTGAAATGCAAGGCTTCTCGTGGAGGATGGTGAATAATATTTGAAAGATGTGGGTATGTTGACATTTCCGCGAAGTAAACATAAAAAATAAGCTATCTCTCAATTTTTTTCTCCCAATACAACAAAGTGTAAAGTGGGTCATCACTGTCCGAGAAAGAAGCAGGTAAACATGAATGTCTCATCGTGACCTTTTTGTCAAGGCTGTTTATTAGACATGTCACTTCCACTGCAACTATAATTACAAGTATTAATATTTTCAACAAGAATTTAGTATGATTCAATCAAAAGAATAAAAGTACTTTTTCTAAGTGCATTGGATGAAGACAAATATTAGAATTTTAAAATGTTTTTTTACCTCTTTTTGACAACGTTTACAATATACAGTACTACCTCAACTTATGAGCTCAATTGGTTCAATGAACAATACCCATTGAACTTCATTTAATTTAATTGGTGCTGGGCCACTCCATTACATACCACAATTGTAACATGTAACATGCTTTTTAAAAATAAAAAATAACTTTTAGATAAGACATTGTTTGAAAAAGAATACATTACAATGTACGACTGACAAATACAGTTGTTTTATGAGGTACTGTAATGTAATAATAACAGGGTTTCCCCTACGTGTAACTGATCTTGGCGGTCAGCCGCGGCAAAATAAAAGCTGTCACATCTTAAAAATGAGGGGCTATTTTAACGTGAAAACAAATTTAAGTAGTATAATGTTTGCATGGATATATATATAGCCTATCATTTGCGCACTATTGACTAGTGATGCACCAAAAATTTGCTGCCAAAAAAATACTTTGATCACTGAAACAGCAATGCCAAAGCCGGATGTTGTGATGACGTAAGCAATACGCATGGGTTTGTTTGCCGCGTTGTGGACGTAATTTAATATAATTGAGATACTGTATACCCCGCGGACAGCGATCTACGAAATGTGCAATCTGCAAATATTAAAAGGATGGTGGCACTCCTTAAAGGAGAGAAAGTTCAGTTGGAGCAGCAGCGTGAAGCAAGTGTGACATCATTGAGAGTCGCTGTAGCTCTCACTGTTCCTCGCGGACATCAAGCAACATAAGTAAAGAGGCAAAGTTATGTCGATCTCAAGCTATAAACTAACACTATTTAGTAAGACGGGATGTTTTGGGCAGATTTTATTGAGTTCACTGTGGCGTTTGCTATGCCAACAAGCTGCTGGAAGGCTCATAACTTAAATTTTGCTCGAAACTTAAAGTATAACAATTAGCTGAGAGACAGTATCTCAAAATAGTCGTAAGTTGGGGTACTTGCAAGGTGAGGAACCGCTGCACATGGTTTGGATAGATGATTAATTAATAAAGAAAATAACCAAAGGTGGTATATCTCAACAAAAAGAAAAAGGAACACTTGTTCTTTTGACCTCTAATTCGACAAAATGTTACCAGATTTTATGTCCAACAAATTGGAAATATAATATGATATATATATATATATATATATATATATATATATATATACATATATATACCGTAATTTCCGGACTATAAGCCGCTACTTTTTCCCCTCGTTCTGGTCCCTGCGGCTTATACAACGGTGCGGCTTATTTACGGCCTGTTCTTCTCCGACACAGACGAAGAGGATTTCGGTGGTTTTAGTACGCAGGAGGAAGACGATGACACAATGATTAAAGACTGACTTTTTATATACCGGTAGGATGGTTATTTTGATAACGTACAGGCGAGCACTTTGTATTACTTTGCACCGTTGTATTATTTGTACTCTGCACAAATGCTGTTCGCCATGTCAAAGATGTGAAAGTTTGATTGAATGATTGAAAGATTTATTGTTAATAAATGGGACGCTTTGCGTTCCCAAACAGTCATCTCTGTCCCGACAATCCCCTCCGTGGTAGCAGGAACCCCTATATACTACGGTAATTACACATCAAAACCCTGCGGCTTATAGTCGGGTGCGGCTTATATATGGAGCAATCTGTATTTTCCCCTAAATTTAGCTGGTGCGGCTTATAGTCAGGTGCGGCTTATAGTCCAGAAATTACGGTATATAATACTCTTTTTGTTATTGAAATTGTGTGGTTATCATATCAAAATCTAAAGAGAACTTTTAGGAATTAAGAACGCTTATGAATTGGCCAAAGTGTTTGTCTTACTTTTGTCATTTCTTAACATTTCTCAAAAGTTACCATGACATGGTGTTAGTTAAATAAAAAGTGACAAGTGGAAAAAGCCAAATCTATAAAGTGTTGTGGAGTTAAAGAATACAATGTTTGACTGTTTAAAGAGTGTATTGTACTTACTAGTAGGGCTGGGCCGATAAAACTGTCAATACATATCGCGATAGAGACAAAATCGATATCAATAACAAATGGAGGACCGTAGTCCTTTCCACCCTCGTCCGTTCCTTATTCAGATATACAGAAACAACAGCTATAAACTAAAGTGCAGGACTGTATAAATAAATAACAAAATCTAACAAATGTGATACTTTAAATGATTATTAACTGCATAAAATAAATTCATTTTCATACTTAAATAAGAATAACAGACCAAATTAAATGTTGCACAGACCACTTAACTTCCTGGCACTAAACCTGAAAATAATTGTTCGTCTAAGTTTCTCTAACACTATTTTGTTACATTTTATTACGCATTTATTACATAGTACTAATTTTTGCACTTTAATTTAAAGAGATTATTGTTAAATTTTGTAATGTGATTTTAGAATTTTGTTTACATTGATTGAGTGGTTTCCATGGTTGTGTTGATATTTCCTATCTTTTCTGCCTTGAAATCTGAGGAGATTATAATGGAAGTAGGGTTACATTTAAAACAAAAATGTTAACATTTTTATACTTTTCTCCTGGTCCATATTTTCCATAGGTCATAAAAAATTACAGATATCGACCAATATAAAAATTTTATATTGTGATAGTTTTCAGCCATATCGCCTAGCCTGATTTACTATTTCATAAAACTCAAGTTTAGCATTATCCTGATCACAGATTATGCCGGTAATGAGGTAGTCAATTGGCTGAAGCACACATATGCGCATACTTTAGTAAGAGCATCAACACAAAGATGGGTACTATGGGGTACAAGTGGAAAAGAAGCACGATGTGGTCACAATATAAAATCCACAAATAGTATACTACAAGTTTATATACGTTGATCATAAGACTAACAGGCACCAAGTACTTAACATGATATATCTCATTTCAAATGCATGCGCGTGGAATAGATTAGCTCAACGAAATATTAGTTCCATGTGATTGCATACAGGTGGTTGCAGTGCTTGCTGTTTGAGTGCACATTGACTGCATGAGTGCTGTTGGCTGAAACGGTACCAGGTGAGATTGAAGCACAAACACACACATACACACACTTTCAAACAAATGCAGACACACAAGCCTGCTCGAAAGCTAGGTACCAGAATAAATGTCAAAGCCACACCAGAGATGTATCTAGTCATCCAGTATCAAATGTCCTGGTCACCCACCTGCACAACAGTGCAAGACCAACCCTAAACTCTATGCACGCACAAAATGAGCATGGCAGAGTACAGGTTGGATACACAAACAAGAATTTAGCTAAAGAACATGCTCATGTGAAGCTAAGTAAATTAAGGAAGTTATAACATGGCATAAAATGTGGGCAGTCCATCACTGCCACTGCATTAGATAATGGGGGACTTTTAGCAGCTGAGTTGTACAGTCTTTAGGAGAGCAAAGGCACTCTACATTGAGGGTTGGCTACCAGTGGATCCCACATAACAAGAAACATGCTGTAATGTACTGTAATACCATGGTTGACATACAGAGAGCTATAATCTGAGAATGACTTGAAGTGACAACAGGCTTACTATAAAAGAGAATGATCATCGATAATGTTAGTGTCTTACTTCTGGCAGAGCTGATTAAAGAGGATCTTGGGACTGACTGGACCTTTTCCTGGTTCTTTCATGCATTGGAGGAAGAGAAACATGGCTGCAGTCAGAGGCTCAGGACTGGGAAGGGTTACTAATAACGGACCCTGCAATTAATGAAGACAATATAAATAATGGTTGACAGACATTTTGTTTACAAAGGCAGTACCAAATGGCTATACTTGTTTTTTAATATCAACTTTAGAAAATTAAAATAATCTGCATAATTTTCAGGTTGTAATGGTTATATGGTATAACATGCAATACATTGGGAACATTTTACATTTGTAATATTGCAACGTATGCATGTGCAATAAATACATTTTATCCATAGACTGGAGTTTTTTGTAACAGACATTTTTAAAGGAACATTTGTAGCTTCCGCCCTGCCCTTCCCTTCAACTCCTTAGTAAAGATTCACATACATACCAACAACACAGCTACTGCTAATGCATATAGCAATCACTGAAGCTGTTGCTCTGCACATTGCTAATCATTTGCTGCCCTTATACACAGTGGAAAAGCCTTGGTTTATCCACTCACTAAAACTATAGACCCAACTCGATGTCAGAGTTTATTATTCATTTGCATACAAGGGGCAAAAGTAAAATTTTCATTACAGAAATATTTTATTCAAGACAGAAGTTTTGCATCCGAGAACACAGCTCTTTATTTTGTTTTTTGGAAATGATTTTATACAAAGTATAATTCAAATCTGTTAGAAAAATAACATTTGATCAAAAATAGAATTTCAGAGTAAAACTAAAAATTGAGTGAGGCAGTGTATGTTGATGGCATGTATCTCTGTAAGTTGTGACATTGCTTGTCTCCTTTCAAATTAGTTGTTTTTGATCAAATAAAAGAAAAACTTGTTTTCAATTATCTCTGTCATTTGTATGTATGTATTTATTTAAAGGTAAGGAAGAAAATCTGAAAAAAGGGTCAATTGAATAAAAAAATTTTTAGACCTTATTGCTCAGGCCTAGAATTAAAAGAGAACTGCACTTTTTTTTTTTTAATGTTGCCAATTGTTCACAATCATTATGAAAGACATGACGATGGATGTATTTTTTTTAATGCATTCTAACTCATAAATGTAAATAAAAGTCTGCTTACAGCGAAGCCAATTTGAGGTCCTCCATTCCGCCCATAAAACCCAGTTAAAAACCAATCAAAAAAGCGCAAACAATACTCCATTTAAATTTCATGACTTGAATATTAACCAAGTATTACTGATAATGTGGGCAGCACGGTGAAACAGTGGTTAGTGCTCAAGCCTCACAATAAGAAAATTTGAGTCTTTTGTTCTACCCGTGACTGTGTCTGTTCCCTCCGGGTACTCCGGCTTCCTCTCACCTTCAAAGACATGCACCTGGGGATAGGTTGAGTGCCAACACTAAATTGGCCCTAGTGTGTGAATGGGAGTGCAAATAGTTGTCTATTTGTGTTAGCCCTGCGATGAGGTGGCGATTTGTCCACGGCGTAACCTGTGTTACACCGTAAAAGCGAACATTGTGAACATTATTGCGCCACGTATGCTTAAAATAAGCAAAATACGTAAATATTAAATGTTATTATAAATGTGCCTGTTACAACATTACATATATACTTACAGCATGTATATAAAACCCGAATGAAGGTGTTTGGACGTTTTTAAGGGCTTTATAGGCAGAATGGAGCGATTCCCATGGTCTCCATTGTAAGCAAACTTTTGATCGCATGTATTTAATAGGATGAATTAAAAAATACATCCGTCGTCATATATTTCATAATGATTGTGAACGATAGGCAAAATTGCCAAAAAAAAAAAAAAAAAGTTCCCCTTAGAATTAAGTTTATAAAGTAGATTACATTCATGACTATTTATTGGAATTTACCACTTGCTACTCTCTACGCATCTACCTTCAGTGATTATTACTCCGTCAGAAGGACAACTGTATCAATTTTAAACAATCTCAAAGATCATAGGTTAAATCGGCAAATACACACTCTCACCTTTTGAACCACAACGTTGAAAGATCAAGGATCATATATTTATGAATTACACAATTTTATCGGCACGTCCTGCACTTTAAATACAGTGGGAAATACCCTAGTGGCCGTATAATGCAGAATTTGAACTGGAAACCTTTATGCATTTGTAGGTTTTTTTGGGAGTGGGGACACCTATTCCACAAAGGACAACTCTCAAGACTAAAATTGTATAAACTTTCAGTTTATCAACTTTTCTTTTATTAGAATGTACAATTAACAAATATTTCATGATAAATATTACAAATCAATATCACAAATCAGACCAATTGTTTTAATAACAGTAAACATTTGACCAAAATCTGCTATTTTAAAATGTATTGCAGAGGTCAAGAAGATTGAGAAATGCAGTCATACCAGATGGCCATCAACGAGAGGGCAGATCCTCAATTTGTACCCTTTGTCCTTCACTTCCTGGATGAGGTCAATGAGCATGTGTGTTTGAGACAGGTTCTGCAAGAGATATTTCATATCAGTATATTAAACCATTTCTTATAATTTAGAAAATCTCATTGCTGTATCCAATGAGTTCTAAAAATGCCAGGTATAGAGTATCTATTGTATTGCATATTATGAACGAGTAGTTTCCACTCCTAGATTCATTTAATTCAATGCAATAATTTTTTAAAATGTTTCTCTAACTTAAGTAGGGTGGTGGTGCGGTCATTCTATGAAAACAGGTTTTGAATCAGTATTTAATGAAGGACATGTCGGTGCGGAAATATCCCATCATAAGAGAGGAGTATCTGTTCCTTTTCTTGCAGGAGATTTGTTTTGTCGCATCCTGGCAATGACAGTTGCTATGGAAAACACACACAATGGAGCTGGCATTGTGAATGCAGACACAGTTCATCCTCTAACAATCACCTGTTTTCACCCAAAAGATTTCAATTTTCAAGGAGACAATATAAAGGGAGGGAGCAAGAGAGAAAGAGACAGAGAGAAAATAGAAAATAAAGCGCGCCCACTCGAATTTCAACAAACGAGGAAGGTCCTAGGGGTGATTAACAAAATGGCGGAAAAAACAGGTTTATTGTTAAAGAGGCGTGCCGGTTTGCAGTGACCATGACACAACCGGAGAGCGACAAGGAGGCTGTATGGTTGAACTGTATGGTGATCATGCTCTGCACCAACTGAAAGCCACTCGTGTCTGGGCAGGTAAACATGTTAGCATTGCATTTGTCACTGTATTGACCACATCTCAAAACCACCTAGCCGGTTTGCATACAGCCATTGTCAGGAGTGTTTACAAAAGTTGTGAGAACATAAGAGGCCACAAGGTAATTACGACAAAAGATACACAAAAAAACAGCAGTCTTTCAATTTTAACGCCATATACTATCATCTTTCCACTTTGTAGACACAAATTATCAAAAGGATTAGTGAAAAAAAATTATATACACCAAGAGTTATGATAACAAATTGTGTAGGTTTAAAGGTGGTCTTTGGTTTACGACGATCCGTGTTAGGACATTTTGTGGTTTTTCGAACGGTGTGAAAGGATCTTCCGCTACATTAATGGACAGTGATAACTAAGCAGCCTCATTATTAAGACTTCCTCCTGTCAATAAGCCTGCCTATGCGTTACTTGCAAAGCACCTTCAAATGTTCAGTTGTTCTCTTTTTACCTATGCCAAGATGTATATGTAATCGCCGACATCAGTTAGTTAGTTAGCAACTTAACTTAAAAAGTTATGGGCGGATTCTAATGAAACTTAAGAAAATGTCATAAACGGATTAAGGGGCCATCCAAATTACTTATGTTTAACTTACGAGGCTCAAATTCTCTGTGTGTGTATGGTTGCAGCACTGCCTCTACACACAGAGACAAAAAGAGTGGATGACTGACAAGAGTGTGAAAATTTTGTTTCGCTAGAGAAAAGACGCACCCAAGTGCTTAGACTAATGCAAATAGGGAACCCTCTTACAGCCTGTTTGGAAGTGACAGTCGAACAAAGCAACCAGGCACAAACACTGCAATTTTTATATATTATTCAATTCACTGTGTTTTGTCTGTCTGTCTGTAACATTTCTCAAAAAGGCATGGCCGGATTTTGATTAAAAATTCCCAAAATGTCAGAAATGGAAACAAAAACAGAAAAGGAACAAGTTTCGTCATTACCTGTCAATGGGAGAAGACGCAAAGAAAAAAGGCTCCGCTTTTGCTACTGGGGTTTTTGATAAATGTGAAGACTTTTGGCCACTGATTTGTGATCACAGCCACAGGAGAGTTACTTGGCAACTTCGAACTGATTTTGGTTAGCGAGTTTATACGAGAAGCACTGACGTCAGCGAGCTGCTGCGACGTCAAAATCTAAAAGAAAATCTCAAACCCTGAAACCTTCTGTGTCATCTGAATCAAATGATTCTCTGGACACAGGACACAAGGGGAAGTAAGATTTGATGTTGGACAAAGGACATGATGGGAAGCAAGACTTAATGCTAAAAAAATAGTCGATGATATAGAAAGAGTAAGATTAGAACACAAAGCAGACCTGGAAAGAGTAATAAGAGAACTTAAAAAAAAATCATAGAAAAGCAACAACGGAATACGAAGAAGATCTGAGAAGTCTGTAAAGAAGATCTAAGAAGTCTGCAGGAAAATATAGAAAGTCTGCAAAGTCAGAATGACAACATAGAAAGGACCTTCAAGAAATGCGTCAAGAAATGAGGATTCTTCAAGAAGAAGTTATTGCAGTGAAACGAGACAACATGCTGAGGAATATCATAGATGAAATGGATCAGGATAACAATGATACCATTGTGACAGGGCACTGAATTAAACCAAAATCCTATGCGAAAGCTGTGAATAATGGAGGAGAACCAGATAATGTGGATGTTGCCTCAGCAGAACAGCAAGTGGTCAACTTTCTGCAAAAAGTCTTTAAATAAATGACATTTGTAAAGTTACAAAATACTTAAAGTTAGTATTATTCGCGGACGATACAACAGCATTTCGTTCAGGAGAGAACACACAGAAGCTAATACAAATAATAACAGAAGAAATTAACAGATTAAAAAGATGGTTTGACAAAAAGAGACTATCCTTCAACCTTAGTAAAACTAAAATAATGCTATTTTTAACAGTAGAAGCGAAAGTCAAACAAATACAAATAGACGGAATAGAAATTGAAAGAATAAATGAAACCAAATTTCTTGGTATGATTGATGATAAAATGAACTGGAAATTTCATAAAAAATAAACAACACACAAGAAACACGTCAGTAATGAATAAAGCTAAATATTCATTGGACCAAAATTCACTCCATATTCTCTACTTCTCGGTAGTGTCACCATATCTGAGTTATTGTGCAGAAATATGGGGAAATAACTACAAAAGTACACTTCATTAATTAACCGTGTTACAGAAAAGATCAGTTAGAATAATACATAATGTTGGATATAGAGAACATTCAAACCCTTTATTTATTGAATCGAAAATACTGAAATTCCATGACATAGTGAATTTGCAAACAGCTAAAATTATGCATAAAGCAAACTACAACCTGCTACCGAAGAGCATACAACAATTCTTCTCAACAAAAGAGAAGAAATATAACCTTAGAGAAAATTTTTATTTAAAACATTTGTATGCATGTACAACACTTAAGACCTTTAGTATATCAGTATGTGGAATTAAATTATTGAATGGATTAGGCAAAGACATCAAACAATGTACTAATATGATCCAATTCAAGCTTAAAGTGTTCACAAAGTACAAAAAAAAAAAAACATGATAAACATTGTGAATTTTTTGATTATCTTATATATGTCACCAAAAGAAATACAACTTACTTCCCTAATTATCATTTTATTTATTTTTTAATGTTATTACTTATGGAGTATACTGTGAATAAATTGAGAACAGTAAGTGAACAAAAGTGGTAGCAACTGCTATATAAAGGAAAAGGGCTAGGATTAAATAAGCTCTGCATCTTCCTAAACTGGAAATTGTGATGTATCATGTTGTATGCATAAATGTTCGAAATAAACTCAAACAAGTGATTACATATTGGGGTGATCCAGACAACCAAAAAAACAAAGTGTTGCCATACAATGGAAGAGTGTCTCGAAGTTCTGTCTTCTTAGCACTGATTATAATGTTCATCAACGATGGCAAATTGGAAGCGCCAAATCTGCATTTGTTACTGGGAAAATGTCATTGATTGCCACAAATAAATACATATATGGGAAACACTGATATGTCTATGGAGACAGCTGTCACAGGACAGCAGATCATATGGTAGTTTGCATGAACAAGACAGGATAGAGAGATTAATTATTTTCTTTTGTAACATTTTCAAAATTAATCATTCCGAATACAATTCAAAATCTAATAATTGAGAAGCCCTAGTTGAACATAGATGAATATATAATTGGTAAAATCTAAGATTCTATAGTAGTTATTGAGTGAATTTTACTTACACTTAGAAATGTACAAACCTGCATAACAGCATTGAAGAAGCATGTGTTACCAAGGTTACTGATGCCTTTAACAGGAACCAATGCACTGCTGATGACTGAACTCTTTCCTCTTGGAGGGTCACTACAGTTTGAGGCTTCCTCTCTTGGTTTGAGGATCTTGGGGGTTGATGCTAGAACACAAAGCATATAAAAATATATGACTCAAGAGCCTGGTGGTTACATGGCTTTAAATCAGTTGCCTTAAACATGTTGAACTGGGTTGCTTTCAGACATTTTCTTTACAGTTGCAGTCAGAGGTTTACATACACTTATCACGGGCTTAGATGTAATTTTGTCTCAAATGTGTTTTTCTAGGGTGGAACTATTATACAACATATCTTTAATTATTTTTAAAACAAAAATTGGGTGTACAAGTTTGATTTATTTAGCCAGAGAAGGTAAAAATATTATTTGATCTCCAGATCCGAATTTTCATGATCATTTTAGAATATACATTAAATAAAAGGTTATAAATCTAAATAATTTGTATTTTATTGAGTGATATAAATACTTGATCTCCTGCCAACCAACAACAGTTCTGACTGGTCATGTGCCTATGAAGCACATAAACTAGTCTTGTCCCTTCACTAAAAACTTGGTGAGAAAAACTAAATTAAAAACACAACACAACACACACACAAAAAAAACAATCATTTGAAATGTAACAAACGTCAATTGTCCTTGCCCTGAAGTTTAATGCAGGACCTCACTTTGTGGAGTTACGATGATTCTGACAAAGATGGACACCCCAAATTACATTAAGAGCTTGTTAATTATCAAATGACATCTTAAATTTCGAATTTGCTGACACGGTAACAACTTGCAGCCAAGTTATCAAACAAACAAACATTGTTAATATGCCTCCTGTTAAATTCAGTTCAGTTCAAGGCTAAACCCATTTATTGGTCACTGAAATATTACAATTCAGCTATAATCTTGGCCTGGCGATTCACATTCTAGACGCAAACTTTACTTGAAATGTCTGCTTAGAAAAAGACAATTATTCAATTTAGAATAAATTAATGCTACTAAAACAATGTTGCTTGGAATTAAGTGTAAAGTGTTAAAAACTGATGACATATGAGGAGAGCCGTTGAAGGCCAATCCTGTAGTTCTGGGATTATAGAGGTTCAGCTTGAAGAGATTGCAGGCTGTTGCAGCACTCCACTCAGTGGTGCTAAATACATCTGGCTCCCTGTGCTGGCAACATCTGGGGTTTACAGATCCTCTATGAAGCCATAAGGGAGCTCCCATATGTCAAGACACACATTGTAGCGGTAGGGAAACCCTGATCATAAAAAACAAAGTACATTTCAATACTAGGGCTTCCACTGAAAATGTGTGGACATGTCAAGTGCCTCTACTTCTTGTGGGGCAAGAGGAAAGGAGAAAAGGTGGAGAAAAGAGGACAAAACTGCCCTAATGCAACATCAGTGGTAGAGTTGTAACAGGCACTAGCCAAAAGAGAGGAAAGGGATGAAGAAACTAAATTGGTGGAATGGGGATGCCTATGGACACACTACATCTGGGACCGTCATCGAAGGTAAATAATATTCAGGGAGCCATCTGGTTGGGACTGGCAAGGGTGAGGGGGGGGTCAGTGGAGTGCAGTTGTTGGGGGCAGTGGGTGGAGGGAAGGGTTGCAATGAGCACAAGCATATGGAAAAGCAGATTTTTCCTCTCCCTGCAGCAGTCAACGATGGCAAATGTCAGCATGCGCCATGTCCACGCTTGACTGTGCCGCACTAAGCATCACCACCTGGCCCTTCTTGCTCAGCCACCGAGTATGGGCAGCAGAAACAGTGTGGAGCCTTTCCCCAGGGTGGAGAAAAGCATCACAGTGCTCAGAGTCATCCACATGCATACTTGTACACCAACACCTCCCGAGCTCCCTGCTCTTTTCACACGAGAGCTAACCAAAAAAACGTAGGACTGCATATATTATTTTGTATAAAACTGTATGGTAAACAAAGACATACAAGGTTTAACCAAACACCCACCTCCATCATTTTATGGTTCGCAGTGACTGCAAAAAGGCGATCGGCAGGTTTGCAGTGAGAATCAACAACAATGCAAAAAAATTATTCTTTGCAACCGAGATAATTAAGTACCCTGTATAAGATATATCTCAATTATTGCAAGCCCTAGAGCCAGTGAAAAAATCCTATTCAGGGACTTGTTTATAAGACAGTTGTTTGGCCATCCGGGTTTTAGCGTCAATGTTTGCTTACAGTGTGGAAGACCAAAGTCAGCTCCTTTCATGCAGAGCAAGCAGTCATGAGGAAGGACGAGCAACACCAAATTTCTTATTAATTCACTAATTTGTTGTGACTGCTGGGCATAAAAAGCTTACTTCCTTGCCATCTGAGGCCAGGCGAGCCCAGTGACATTTTACTTACACACACATAAACATGCCAATATGTTAAGGGAAACTTGGTAAAATGAATTGTATGCAATTTCACTTTTACCAAATAATATCTTTACAGAAATATTGTTTTCAATTAGAGGGAATGTATTTGAGATTTAAATTTTAAGGCAAATTTTGGAGATGTATAGTAATCATACCCATGCACACACACACTGGCCTACTTTCATGTGCAGTGGTGGGAATTAAGGCAGGATCACCCTTGATTACATCTATGAAGGCACCACCAGGGAATGGTTTTAAAGTATTTTACTGGCCACTGACTTGGCTGCATAAGTAAGTGTCAAGCGGCTTATGGACCAATTAGTATTATTATCTTTTAGAAAGTAAATGCTAATGAATAAGTCCCAGGAAGACTGATCCAAAGTAAAGTAATAATAAGACAGACTTGAAATTAAATTAATTAGTGTCGGGCCCGCAAAAAACAGCAGAATTTTAACATGCACTGTAACAAATATTGAATTAAAAATTATACAATTGAATGTACAACAACTACAGTAGTTTTATTAAATAACGTAATAATAAATAGCATGTACCTTGGAGAGCGGTCTTCTACAGTACAATCACCCCTTGTAACAACGCGCTTTGAAATGTGTGGCTTTACTCTATTGGGATTTCCTGTGTTTTTTTAAGCATGCATTACATATGTTTGGCCTAAATTAAAATGTATTTAATTTAAATCATATAAATGGCTAAATGAATTAAAATTGTAACAGCAGTACTGGACACAAGTTTGAGCCTAAACCAATCAGAGCGCACTTTTCAGTATCTTGACGATTTACTGGCTCAGCCTCAAGCAGTATTACTACTTTAGATTAAATCAATCAATCAATCAATCAATGTTTATTTATATAGCCCTAAATCACAAGTGTCTCAAAGGGCTGTACAAGCCACAACGACATCCTCGGTACAGAGCCCACATACGGGCAAGGAAAAACTCACCCCAGTGGGACGTCGGTGAATGACTATGAGAAACCTTGGAGAGGACCGCATATGTGGGTAACCCCCCCCCCCCTCTAGGGGAGACCGAAAGCAACGGATGTCGAGTGGGTCTGACATAACATTGTGAAAGTCCAGTCCACAGATTAAAAGAGTGTGACAGTGACTATGTGGGTGTTACTCCATGTCTAGATGTTAAAAAAACGGTAAACAGGTTTTTAATGCCCTAGCTATGGAAATATCTCATTCATAATGAATAATTCCTACCTCACAAAATTGTATTTACCATTGTCAGGCCTGGAACCAACAAACAGCAATAAATGAGGGTTTACTGCATCTACTACTAGCTGCTTCTCCATCAAACACACAACAAGCAGTGTCTTTATATTTTCACTGGTACATGTCCTCATTTTAAAAAATACAATCTTAACGCCCTATGCCGGTATTATAATAGTCTTTATCGACTATACCCTCTTACGCTAGTACTGCTTCCCCAAAACACACATCAGTCGTGTTTTTTGATTATTTATTTATTTAAGTAAATGTATCATCTGCTTCTTTTCAGCACTGTCCTTCACACTTTCTTTCTTCAGACCCATGGTTCAAAAACATCAAATTTTTGTCTCTCTAGCATTCCGTCTACTATTAGCTAATACTAACAAGTGAGCCACCTCAATTTTAGGGGGATCTTAAGGGATTCCCTTTGGCATTCCCTAGCTGGTTCGTAACTAATGTTTTTGCTCGCGACTTAAAGCAAAAAATTGTCCAAAAGGCGTCCTGTACAATGTTCCCTCTAATTTTTCATGTGTGTGAGCAAACGCAAAAACTCCCTGAGCATTCAGTGGAGCCCATGTGAGCAACATCAGACGTGCACACTGTGGCTACACCAGCAGCACACCTGTCCCAAACCTGACTAAATAAGTTCAATCTCCATTCAACCATCCATTTTCTACCGCTAGTCCCTTTCGGGGTCGCGGGGGGTGCTGGAGCCTATCTCAGCTGCATTCGGGCGGAAGGCGGGGTACACCCTGGACAAGTCCCCACATCATCGCAGGGCCAACACAGATAGACAGACAACATTCTCTTATTATTATAATCAAATGACAGCAGTCATTTCCATGAGATAATTTTCTAATATAAGTGTTTAGGCCCACTTACAATGACAATAACAACAAATATTGTTTTTCATGAGCTGTGTACTTGTATTGTTTGTCTGGGTGGAGGTCCTGCTTTGGAAATAATTTGTACTCCTTTCAGACATTGCATTTAATTCCCATTAAAACATTCACATGTTGCACAATGAGATGTAAGCAGGGGATCATGTGTACATTCCTGCAACTTCCTGTTTGTAAAAAATATATTTTTATTAGTATTTATTTAATATACTAACAGCATTTCATGATTAATATTTATAAATTAAGATTCCTAATAAATGACACTAGAATAAGCACACATTTGATTGGTAAATCGTAGTGTAACGACCTGGAATGACACTTTATGTGTGGTGTTGGAGTTGTCCGACTTTTTGTGTGGCTGTAAACGCATCACTGGCTAAGTGCCATATGTGCATGTGTTGGCGCAAGTGAGAAAGAGCGAGCAGCTGCTGTTGATATAACAAAGTTTCTTTTGGTCTGGTTTTTACTGCAGAAAATGACCAGCTTTGCTAGATTTTTTTTTTTTTACTAATGTTTTGGTGATGTGTTTATGGCCGACAATAAAGAGTTTTGCTCAGTAAAGTGATGGATGGAATTCATGTCCTCAAAGCGTCTCGACAGACGTTACAATATTTGAACAATGATGACGAAAACTGTTTTCTCCGTCGTGTCCGTGTGTCGAAAATTGTTATGCGCTTATTTTTTTATTTGATTTTGTGTGTGGCATAGATTTGCCGTGCGCAGAGGACGCTTGAGCAGTGCGCAATTGCACAGGCGCGCACCTTAGAGGGAACGTTGGTCCTGTATCTCAAAAAATTCAGAATGTTAGGAACTCGTAAGCCAATGTACCACTGTACTGGATATATAATTTATTTATGCAAATCTACTCTACTCGAGGAGTGAGAATGTAGTGATTCAAAAATGTAACCAGATCAGTTACTTAAAAATATTTACATAGTTTATTAAAACAACATGTTAGTAGACTAATTACTGAATACTATTACCACAGTAAAACAATAACAAATGAAGGGACTCTGATAATAGAAATGTTTGTATGTCTATTCAGAAGCCTTTGATATGCTTTACAAAGACTCCCCGGCTGCATTGTAAGACAGGGTCAAACTTCCTAAGGTCAACCCTCTTTTACCAAGACTCTGGTACATGAGCCAAAGACCTTCATGGTGAGAGAGCATAGTTAATCGACTTTCAGTCTTCCAAGAATTGTTGTACCAAGTTATATTGGATTCTGAAAAAAATCCTTGTGATAGTTTTTTTGTCATTGAGGTGCATAGGAGAAACACAACAACAATGTTTTCTAAAAACTTGTCCTTCACACCGAAATGCAGTTTTACACGCTCCTCAGCCACAATACTGAAACTCTATTTTGCCCATTACTGGCTGCCTATTTACATAGCATTTTGCTCAACCAGTGTAGGACAATTGTGTGGCAGGAAAGGCGACTGGTTAATTATGCAGTCAAAACAGTAGGTACAGGAAAATTGTGCCCAAGTTAATTGTTGACAGACAGTTAGTTAGTACAAATCCACCAAAGGCCTACCCCATGAAGTAATAATATAATACTTCAACACAATATATGCCAAACAATAGCTTATCCAAAGGTTTCTTTGCTTAACTTACTGCAAAGCTCAATTATGTAAATGCCAGAAGTAAATTTTGAGACAAATTTTGTTCAAAGAGGTGAAAATGTGCCCATTTGCCCAAAAAAATTTATTTGTAGAACTTGCTCATTTTTTGTTCTCCACCATGTCTTGTTCGTTACGGAAAAATGTGTTGAGACAAAATGAAGCAAACTATATTCACCTTTTATCAAATAATCTGCTATCCCTCACGTATGTTATGTACTTGTCAACTCCATCTATTTGCTGTTTTTTTCAGAGCGTGCACCTTCTCTAGGAAAAAAACAACTTTGTATCCCGTTTGCTAGTGAAAATGTAAAATGACTGTCTAAAGGGTGATATAGTTTCACAATAAAATACAGGGCTTGCTTGAAATTAATGTTCTTTTCAACATTATCTGTGTGCAAGTCCAGAGAGAGTTGTGTAGTCCAGCTGTGAAGAGCTTCTATTAACAGCGGCTCCCCACTAGTGCTGCACACAGGCCCAAAGGTGGCAAGCTAGACTGAGCAACAAGGGACTGGGACAGATAAAAAGGAAAATGACAATAGGTATGGGAGAAGAGGCCTAACTCCACACAGCTGCTCTTGTTCTTCAGGGAACCCAGGCGGGAGCATCACTCAAGCGCCTAATTTCTCTAATTTGTGCAGTCATGTGACGTGCATGGCGAGTGTGGGAGACTTACAGCATTATTCCTGTAACTCTTTTTGAGAGACTGACAAAGGACCAGCCCCAATGAGCACGGTCGGCTGGCCTACGGACACTGGCAACTGGACACAGAGAGGCCGAAACTAGTGATGCTACATACATACAGGGAGGAGGAGCCACCACGCCAATCATCTCCCATACTTTCAAAGCCTTTTATCATATCTATACTGTATATACACAACTGCCTCCATGCTTTAGTTTAGATGAAAGACCCAATGCATAATTTGTGCACTCTAAGTGTCCAAAAAGGAGCATCCAATGAACAGTTGGAGTGATAGGGACAATCCTGTGACAAGAGTTGTTCTTGCACTTCATGTGCATACCATCTTTACAGTTATTCTTGTTGTATACAATAGGTGCGCCACAAAACAGGGTCCTTCAGTAGCTGACAATATTGTGAATATTAGCGAAAACTTTCCTCTTGACTTTGTGTTTAGTATGGAGTATGGACTCATAAATGTGAATAATACACACGTGTATATATGGCATAGAAAACAAAATAGATTTAAGTGCAGATATGTACTGACAGATGGCATGATGTCCAAACAGTCAGATACAATTACTTGAAAAAATAACTAGTCACTACCAGGGCTTGTCTTCGACTAAAGATTTTATAGTCAATCTGATTTACTAACTTTTACACGTAGTCGACTATCAGTCAAATTAATGGTGCTTTTTTTAAAGAGAGAAGTAACAGATTGTGATGATAGTAGTGAACACCGACTGGTCCCTATAAGTGTCAGTATAACGTCACATGATGTACATCTAGTCGCCAAGAGGTGATTCTTTCAGGTACATATAAATGACATACATTATGGCTGTCTTTGTCTAAGGATTTTTATAGTCGAATCTGATTGATTTGATTTTGCACATAGTCAACTATCAGTCGAATCTAAGGCAATGTTTTTTGAGAGAGACATGAACAGGTTGTGATGATAGTAAGGGTGTAACGGTACGTGTATTTGTATGGAACCGTTTCGGTACGGGGGTTTCGGTTCGGTTCAGAGGTGTACCGAACGAGTTTCCACACGGACATATTAAGTAGCGTACCGCACGTTGTGTAAACAATGCACACCGAGGCGCAACACACGGCATGCTAGCAGCGACCGGGCTACGACAACAAAACGAAAGCGGTTTGCCGACATTGTTCAGCAGCGGTAGGGTATGCTTCTGGCAACACTTCAAACATGCTAACCCATCTGAAGCGTCACCACCCCCAAGTGAACATTGCTTCAACGAAGAAAAAAACGAGCGTCGTGCAAACACCGCATTCAAGCAGCCTCTCCTCGGCGAGTCAGACAGGGCTAAAGCAATAACAAATGCTGTTGGTGTTTTTATAGCAGCAGATGTAAGACCATATTGCATTAAAAACTAGATTTTGACCCACTTCTTCTTTCTGCAGACAATGTGGATGAACTGAATTTTCTGGCAAAAAACATGAAGATTGAGTGAAAGTCACCAGGGTTAAAGGCTGGGGGGGAAAAGAAAAGTTAATCTGAGGCTGAGTTGACTTGAAACTGTTTAATGTTGCACTTTTTGTATGTAGAAGAAAAGTTTTGTCATTTTATTTAATCTGAGCAAAAACTTGAGGCAGTTTAATGTTGATTAACGTGGACCCCGATTTATACAAGTTGAAAAACTTATTCAGGTGTTACCATTTAGTGGTCAATTGTACGGAATATGTACTGTACTGTGCAACCTTTAATAAAAGTTTCAATCAATCAATCAAAAAAAGTACTTAATATGTAGAAAGGTTTTGTTAAGAAATCATTCTGAGCCTTATCTTATTTAGTTTTTATTTTATATATGTTGACCACATTAACCCTGGCAATGGACCCTGTGTGTATATGTATGTTATTGTTATGCTTAGCATTCATGACTGCCTGCTGTTGCACTGATCAGCCTAGTGGTGGCTCACATCCATCACACACAGAGCTATTTCTATTTTTGGGCAGAATTATTATAGTGTTCCCAATGTTAAAAGGAAAAAGCCATTGTTTACAAATTTGGTAAATAAAAAAAACGGCACAAATAGGCTAAATTTCAAACGGCTCATTCGGACGATGTATAAACAAAGGCAGGAATGTTTTATAATATCTCCGCTGTGCCTCCATGGTTTTATTTTCAGGACTTTCGCAGATCCTTACGCGATTGATTGGGTCATGCCAAGAGCTACAAAAGACAATAGAGGGGTGCAATGGACTTTAACTACCGTATTTTTCGGACTATAAGTCGCAGTTTTTTTCATAATTTGGCCGGGGGTGCGACTTATACTCAGGAGCGACTTATGTGTGAAATTATTAACACATTACCGTAAAATATCAAATAATATTTTTTAGCTCATTCACATAAGAGACTAGACGTATAAGATTTCATCGGATTTAGCGATGAGGAGTGACAGATTGTTTGGTAAATGTATAGCATGTTCTATATGTTATAGTTATTTGAATGACTCTTACCATAATATGTTACGTTAACATACCAGGCACGTTCTCAGTTGGTTGTTTATGCGTCATATAACGTCCACTTATTCAGCTTGTTGTTCACTATTCTTAATTTATTTTAAATTGCCTTTCAAATGTCTATTCTTGGTGTTGGGTTTTATAAAATACATTTCCCCAAAAAATGCGACTTATACTCCAGTGCGACTTATATATGTTTTTTTCCTTCTTTATTATGCATTTTCGGCCGGTGTGATTTATACTCCGGAGCGACTTATAGTCCGAAAAATACGGTAGTTTTTTTGATTACCTTGATTTTTGACATCATATACAAGAAATCATTGGCATGGAAGCTTGTCAAATTAGACTAAAAATACATCAAAACAAGACATAAATTATGGTGATAAATGGCAGAAGCAATCATAACATACAACCCAATGGGACAGCAATTGGACAAGTTGACAACTTTTGTTACCTGGGAAGTACACTAAGTAATGATGGGGATGTCTTGACAGAAATTAACATTAGGATTGGAAAAGTAGCTGCAACTATTAACAACTTAAACAACATATGGAAGTCTAGGAGTATATCAAAAAATACCAAAGCAAAACTACTTATTGTATATATCGGCTCAGATCAGAAATAAAATGGAAATTAACGACATAAATGATGAAATAACAAAACAGCGTTGGCAATGGCTTGGCCATGTTTTACGCATGGACAGTAGCAGACACACAAAGACAGTTATGCGATAAACACCACAAGAGCAGAGAAAGAGAGGAAGACCAAAGGGTACACGGAGAAGAACAGTACCACACATGAACAGCCCAGGGAGACTTGCGCAGAACAGAGGCAACTGTCGTTGAGCTATGGATGCACTAAGCACTGCAAAGTGTGAAGGGGATTAAGTTAAAACGCAGATACGAAAGACACAAAAGAGGTACCAATAGGTAAAAAAAAGTTGGTTTTGCACAATAGGTTTCCTTTAGAGTAAATAAGCAAGTTACAAATTATAGCTCAAGAAACAGTCTCCATGGTTACCACACGAAGAGCCTAGTGGCAATTACTGGCCTCACACTGGTCAAAGCAAATACAAAACGCAAAATGTCCCACCTGTTTTAACCATACCATTCTACTACTATAATCCATCCAACCATTTTCTACCACTTGTCCCTTTCGGGGTCGCGGGGGGTGCTGGAGCCTATCTCAGCTGCATTCCGGCGGCAGGCGGGGTACACCCTGGACAAGTCGCCAGCTCATCGCAGGTCCAACACATATAGACAGACAACATTCACACTCACATTCACACACTAGGGCCAATTTAGTGTTGCAAATCAACCTGTCCCCAGGTGCATGTTTTTGGAGGTGGGAGGAGTTTGAGTTTGAGTTTGAGTTTATTTCGAACATGCAAGCATACAACATGATACATCACAATTTCCAGTTTCTTTTCAACATGTTCGAAAAGGAGTAGGAAGAAGCAGAGCTTATTTAATCCTACCCCTTTTCTTTACATAACAGTTGCAAAACTTTTTGTTCACTTCCTGTTCACAATTTTTTCACAATAAACTCCATAAGTAATCACAAAAAAAAAAATAAAATAAATAATAGTAAGAATTTAATAATAATAATTGGTGAAGTAAGTCATATTTCATATGATTTGGTTTCGTTTACTTTTTCAATTTCTATTCCGTCTATTTCTATTTGTGTTTGACTTTCTCTTCTACTGTTACCAAATAGCATTATTTTAGTTTTACCAAGATTCAACGATAGTCTGTTTTTGTCAAACCATCTTTTTAATTTGTTAATTTCTTCTGTTATTATTTGTATTATCTCCTGTGTGTTCTCTCCTGAACAAAACGCTGTTGTATCATCCGCAAATAATACTAACTTTAAATCTTTTGTAACTTTACAAATGTCATTTATATAGAGATTGAATAATTTAGGTCCTAATATTGATCCCTGAGGTACACCACAGGATATATTTAGCGTTGTAGACGTGTGTTCGCCTAGCTTCATGTATTGTTTCCTGTTCGTTAGATAACTTCTTATCCAGTTTAAGACTAACCCTCTGATGCCATATCGTTCTAGTTTTTTGATTAAAATATTGTGATTAATTGTGTCAAATGCTTTAGTTAGATCCATAAAAACCGCTGCCGCACATTTTTTTACTATCTATTGCATTGGTAATTTCTTCTGTAATTTCAATTAAAGCCATTGAAGTTGAAACATTAGCTCTGTATCCATATTGGTTCTCTTCGAGTATTCTATTTTTATTTATGAAACTTTCTAATCTGTTATTGAACAGTTTTTCAATGATTTTAGAAAATTGTGGAAGTAGAGAAACAGGTCTATAATTTGTAAATTGATGTTTGTCTCCAGTCTTATAAATTGGTGCAACTTTAGCTATTTTCATTTTGTTTGGAAATGTACCTGTTTGAAATGATAGGTTACTAATATACATTAATGGTCCTGAGATCTCTTCAATAACCTTTTTTATCGTTTCCATATCAATTCCGTTACAATCAGTTGAAGTCTTAGATTTACATGTTTTCACGATTGTAACTATTTCCTCCTGTGTCACATTACTGAGGAACATGGAGTTGGGATTTCGCTCTATGGTATCATTATAGTCCTCAATTGGAACTGGGTCTGGAATCCTTTCTTCCAATTTTGGTCCAATATTTACAAAATAATTATTGAAGCTTTCAACTACTTCCTTTATGTTGTCATTTTTTTTATTTTCAAGTTAGAAGTATTGAGGGTAGTCCCACTTAGTTCCATTTTTAATAATGCTATTGAGGATGCCCCATGTTGCTCTCATATTATTTTTGTTCCTGTCCAATAATTCACTGTAATATTCTTTTCTACATGATCGTAGTATGTCTGTTAACTTGTTTTTATACTTTTTGTACTTAATTTCTGCCTCTATAGTTCTTTGTGCTATACATTTTCTATATAGTGTATTCTTCTTCTTACAAGCATTTTTTAATCCTTTTGTCATCCATGGTTGATTATTCTTTCTCTGCTTGTTACTGAGTTGTATCCATGGACAATGTTTGTCATAAAGTATTATGAACTTGTTTAAGAAATGTTCATATGCTTCATCAACCTCTTTTTCATTATACACATTGTCCCAATCTTGCTTTTGTAGCTCAATTTTGAAGGCAGTCATCCTCTTCTCTGTGCATAGTCTTCGAAATGTCCTTTTGTCTTCCATGTTCTTCTTGTAGTTTCCATCATATATTGTAAAAACTGGCAGATGATCACTAACGTCGCTTATAAGTAGACCACTTGTAGTGTTATTATCAAAATCATTGGTAAAAATATTATCAATAAGCGTGGCACATTGTCCTGTGATTCTGCTTGGCTTTGTGATTTTAGGATATAGACTGATGCTGTACATTGTATCAATGAAGTCATCAATAGACTTTTGCTTGTTGGGGTTCAATAAGTCAATATTAAAGTCACCACATAAGAACATTATTCTTTGACCATTGTCCATGTAAGTTGCCTTGATCCATTCTTCAAATGTTTCTATACTTGACTTAGGTGATCTATATATACAACTGATGAATATATTTTTGCTTTTTTCCTGACATATTTCAATGGTTATACATTCTAAGATATTATCTATGGCAAATGACATGTTTTTTACCACTTTGTAGTTCAGGTTCTTCATCACGTACACAGCTACTCCTCCTCCATTTTTGTTGGTTCTGTTGATGTAGTTTAGTTCAAATCCCTCCAGATCAAAATCTATTCCTTTTTTATCATCAATCCATGTTTCTGTGACAGCAATCACTTTGAAGGGTTCGTTGATGTGTTCCAAAAAGTTCTTAATGTTGTTGTAATTTGCATACAAGCTTCTACTATTAAAATGAATAATTGACAATCTGTTATCACATTCAATGTTGCTATTAAATTGATCATCTGTATAATAAAAACAACTATTACTGATGTGGGAGAAAAAATTTGTATCTGGATCTATATCATTTTCCAAATCCTGGTTTTTGTGATCTTTGTTGCAGAAATTTTTTAGTTCCATATTTTCTTGTTCAACAAACTTTGATGTTGTTTCAATAATCTCTATAAGTGTAGGTGGATGCAATCCTGAATGTAGGTCCTCTTGTTTAGTCGTCCCTTGGAACATAGTAGTGCCGATGCTGAATTTAGGTGCTTGTTTTCTGTCAGAGTCCATTATCATCGTTGTTGTGGTAGCTGTGTAAACTTTAAAAATTGTCCAGGTCCTTGATGTCATGGACAACAATTACTCTTGCTTCTGGACTTCCATTCAGCTTGATGTAGATTTTACAGTTGGCGCTCCAAGTTCCCTGGATTTTTCCCTGCCTTCTCAAGTCGCGTGCTTTCTTGGCGATTCCAGCATTACGTTTTGTGAGATGCTCATTCATGTACACATTTGTTCCCTTCAGCTTCTTTCCCTGTCTCAGCAATGCCATTTTAGATTTTCTGTTTACGAGTTTCACGAGCACGACTGGAGTGGCGTTGTTGTTTCTTCCGTTCAGTGGGATGCATGTTTCGATGGTATTAATGTCAATTTCAATTTCTTTTGATTGCAGAAAGTTGACCACTTGCTGTTCTGCTGAGACCATATCCATTTCATCTGGTTCACCTTCATTATTCACAGCTTTCGCATAGGATCTTGGTTTAATTCGGTGCCCTGTCACAATGATATAATTCATTCGTTTATCCTGATCCATTTCATCTATGATGTTCCTCAGCATGTTGTTGTCTTCTTGAAGGATCGTCATTTGTTTGCTCATTTCAGTGGCTTCTTTATTTCTGGAGTTGTTCTCTTTTTTCATTTCTTTAATTTCTTCTTTCATTTCTTTCATATCCTCTTTCCATCCATCCATCAATTCTTCCAATTTTTCTATCATTTCTTCTTTAAATTCCTGGAGTATTTTTTGTAGTATCCCTTCTTGAATCCCATCATGTCCTGTGCCCAGCTTCAAATCAGTCTTTCCAGTCAATCCTTTTACTTTTGGCATCGCGGCAGTCACTGACGTCAGCGCCTCTTATGTCTTAAGGGCAGTTACTTCTTTAGCGACTTGCGGCACTTTTAACTTGTTTTTTCAACAATTTCGTACCTTGCGCCGTTCAGAGATCAATTTGAGGTGTCAGCCTGTCAACTTATATCACTCTGCGACGTCGGGATCACTTTAAAACAGCTGTAAACTCGCCGTAACTTTTGGTTGCTAGGCAACCGCTTTGAACTGCGGGAGGCGCCTTTGGCTTGAGGCTAACGGCTCTTCCACTCGCCTTATTTCAGCGTATCAGTGCCTCTCAACTGACCAAAATCAGATCGAAGATGCCAGGTGACTCTCCTGTGGCTGTGATCGCAAATCAGTGGTCAAAATCTTCAGACTTAACAAAAACTCCGGTAGCAGAAGCGGAGCTTTTCTTCTTTGCGTCCTTTCTCATTGACAGGAAGTGACGCAATTGTAAGCGACATAATTGTACTGGCTCTCATCCGGAAGCCGGAGTACCCGGAGGGAACCTACGCAGTCACGGGGAGAACAAGCAAACTCCACACAGAAAGATCCCGAGCCCGGGATTGAACTCAGGACTTTCGTATTGTGAGGCACATGCACTAACCCCTGTACCACTGTGCTGCCCTACTATTATAATGTTTCTCTTTAATGGATTGCACTACAACTATAGAGGGATCATCTAGTGGTCCTGGTAAGGACCATGACTCAAAATGTTCACATTTTACATATAAAGTACTTGCTATCAAAGAATTTGTGAACAACACAATTATTTTCAAAAACAGTTCCAATATGCACATACAAGTCTGACACTGCTGCCCCTTCTGCCACTAGGGGGAGCAGGTATGCTGCAGTGCTGTAAATCCCTGACAGAAAATGTATACTGTATGGTACCTTTATGAGACTAGATTGTCATGTATGTATGTTATTGTTGTTGACTATAATGGGCTGGCTGATGATATTCATAGTATGTCACTCTACTCTACTTTAAGGATTACTACCATGTTTGAGAATTGTCTCTGTAATAAAATCAACAGAAATGAGCACTTGGCCTTGCTGAAATTATTTGCAGCAGGAGTGTTTGTAATTAGGTAGAAAACTTGTGAGACAAACACCTTACCAGATGTTGCCTTGACAGAGTGCTTCTGTAGAAAATCCAGAGTCTGCGCCAGAGGTTTTTTGTTACAGTGAGTGGAGAGCTCCTCATTACATTCAAAACACCTGGCACAAAGGGAGTACACAATATACATACAAAAACTCAGACCTACATTAAAATTAAATAATAATATTCATACTCATAATACTATTCTTATTGACATAAAAGCAGAACAACTTGACTGGGGGTCACTTTATAGGAAATACATTGGAAGTTGTAGATATTGGCTGGTAAAGAAACATACATTACTAAAATATTTAGTTTCTGCATTTTATCCGAATTTGAGAGATTTCTCACCAGGCCCTCCATGTGCTCAAGCTTATGGTGATGCAGTGTGACTCAGGATGGAAAGCTTTGTGGTGCTTGACAGCGTGTTCAATCCCTGAGTGGTTACAGCCCTGTAAAGTAGGACATAATATACCAAATGTTAGTCATATAATCTGTTGTCCAATTGGTACAAAACACTGTGGTGCACATGCAACATGTCCTAGTTTAGTCGGAAGCTAGGCTTTACCAAACAATATAAGACAACCGAAATAATTGTACTACATAAGTGACCTCAAACTAAATTACACTCAAATTAAAAAAATGTTTTTAATACATTTTAATATTAATACTTATTTTGATCACTCAATTAATTTATATAATGAAAACATAATAATGTTGAATAAATATTCCAGATCAGATTAGTTGATCTGTGTTATTAGTCATATTAGGGAGAGTGCTCCTTTCCTCCGCTGCATGCATGCATGTGTGGTGCTATTAAGCAGTTGTGTGTGTTTAGTGGCTTCATCAAGGGCACCAAGCGTGCTCAGGTGGTGACAAGAATATTTCCAACAACCAGCCCCAATTTGCTTTTTTTATGTTCAATGGAATACAAATCTATGACCTTGCGGAGTGCAGGCCAAGTGTTTACAGACTGAGCTACTGAAGTTGAATTTCAAAAATGTGTTTTTATGTGGTGTGTTGTTTTTGCATCACTGATACACACTGCCACAGTTCAATATCAACTTATACAATACTGTGGAAAACATTACTTTTGGTTTTGGGATTTTATTGTTTCTGTACAGTATACTGTATTGTGTTTAGGGCTGTCAAAATGGGTTACTCTATCACCGTTACTGATCAGATTAAAAAATGTAATGTTACTAAAAATTCCTGAAAAGACTCTGGCAATGCATTTAAAATAAAAATAGACAACATGATGGAACAGTCGATTGACATAAAGTATTATCCATACGCTGCAGAAGGATTTATCAGGTCTACATTAATGTGAATAAATGTATGATTATAGAAAACTTGACATAACATGAACATGATGTTAAAAATGTTTAATAAACATGTTAAGTGGTTTTTTTTGGTTGTCTCATTTTGTCTACAGGTTCATGCTGTGCGTGAATGCACGAAGGTGCGCTTTGTTGATGTGATTTACTTGTTGGAGTGCTAATCAGGCATATTTGGTCAGTGCATGACTGCAAGCTAATCAATGCTAACATGCTATTTAGGCTAGTTGTATGTACACATTGCATCATTATGCCTCATTTGTAGGCATATTTGAGACAATTTAATATCCTTTACTTTTATCCTAAATGTATACAATTTAATTTTGCATGTCTCATGACACATTATCTGTATGTAACATTGGCTGCATTTCAAATACCGGTAGTTGTTTGTGTGCCATGTTGTGCCAGACCACAGCAAACATTACCTAGCTTGCCAAAGATTGTAATAAATCTATTAAAAGAAGACAGCCTGCCGTTTCCTTTAACTTGGACACACACATCTATACCTTTGGCCATTAAAAGACAGTAATTTCCAGGAGTTATCTCACCTTCTGAGTAGCCTCTGATTTACTAATGGTTTCTAATGTTGTAAAAATGTGTAGAAAAAATATTACATTTTAACATTTCTGTCAACGAAGATTTGCGACATGTGCCTGCGACACATAGTCATTTTGATAGTAGGCTATTATAGCTAATATAGACACTTACATCATGTGTTGCCTTCATTATAAGACTTACATACGGCTTTTCATTTTTAGCGGCTCCAGACAGATTTGTTTTTTTTGTATTTTTGGTCCAATATGGCTCTTTCAACGTTTTGGGTTGCCGACCCCTTCTTTCATTAGACTCTTTACTCTTGCTAAATGAAACATACTTAATATGGGTTTGACAACTTTGCTACTGCAACAACTTCATGACTTGCTACCCTTTGTTATTGTAATGTACTAATTTTATATCATTTTAACAAAATATGATCTCCATTTTTTTCATTTCTTATTTTTCTTTTACATTTTTAAATTGTATTATTATACTTACTAATGAATTAATTTAAAGACGTCATTGCATTTATTTATTTAATTGAATCTATTTTCATTTACTTGTTTTTGAAGGGGCGTGGTGGGTGGTATGTTGGAATAAAGTAAATAAATAATATAAATAATAATAAATGACAATAAAGCTCCACTTTAAAAAATTGGGAAAAAAATCTTAGCACTATAACTTTTGTTTATCTATGCACTGTGTTGTACTCCATTGTTGATGCTCAATAAAACATATTGGGGAAAAAAAATTACATTACCGGTATATTTAATTGTGATTAATCAAAATTAATTAACAGCAACCCTTTGATTCATCTCATTGTAAATCTTAATGAATGGCTTATAGTATAGGGATAAATACGTCTCTGAATGTGTATCTTGGGTGTGCTGAGGTCCTTTGTGTGCATCTGCAGGAAGTCTTACTTGAAAACCACATTTGAGGCAGATTAGGATGTCTTGAGATGCTGCAGGCTCATTGTTGATCATAGTCCTTTCCTTTAGACACTCAGCACACACTAACCACAAGCTGGACAACATCGCTTTCTTCACCGAGCTCAAGTCCACTGCTTTCGTCACATGCTGGCAAGTCAATCCTGAGTAAGAAAAATGCACGTAATAGTCCCATGTAGCAATCAATTTTGCAAACCGGTTTGAAACTAACAACCACGCCACAGTAGCAGGCTGCAGAAAAGCGCTAGTGTAATAAATATTACAAATAATTGGGGACGATAGTTAACAGTAATTTCTAGTGAGGTATATGCTTCCCCTACTTCCGGGGTCACGTTTCCTCTTACGTCATCCCATAGCTTGGGTTTGTAAATTTGTATTTTTATTTTTTATAATATAGAGTTAACAAAACGTCTGTATTAATCAGACAAATTAACTTGAGGATATTCCTGACTGAATGCACATTTGACTCGTGGACATATGCGGAAATGAATAACAGTGTACAATAAGTTAATTCATTATCAATCAACATTATCAAACTTTATTAAAACTAAATGTATTCGTTATATTCACTTTTTTTTTAGTTCTCTGTGTAAATGAACTAAATTAAAATGACATTTATGTGAACTTTTTTTTTTTTAGTTTCATTCGTTGGGGGGAAGGTTTTGTAAGGGGGAAGAAATTTGGGGTGACAGCGCCTATCTCAGCTGCATTCGGGCGGAAGGCGTGGTACACCCTGGACAAGTCGCCACCTTATCACAGGGCCAACACAGATAGACAGACAACATTCACACTCACATTCACACACTAGGGCCAATTTAGTGTTGCCAATCAACCTATCCCCAGGTGCATGTCTTTGCAGGTGGGAGGAAGCCGGAGTACCCGGAGGGAACCCACGCAGTCACGGGGAGAACATGCAAACTCCTTACAGAAAAATCCTGAGTGCAGGATCGAACCCAGGACATTCGTATTGTGAGGCAGACGCACTAACCCCTTCCCCCACCGTGCTGCCCATGGTCTTGCAAGACATGGTAATTATAGATCTAAAATGCATATCAATGTTGAACTATAACTGTTGTACTTCAGCCAGTCTAACTATTTCAGTTATGAATTAACAGAAATAAATTAAAAATCATAAGTATCAAATTATTATATTAATAAAAATACATAGTATAATATTAATATGGGCCTTAATTTAGGATTCATCCCATTCAGTAACCAAACCATACTGAGTACTATAACAAATTGATAACGCTCAATGAGCGACTTACCGCTGACTTCATCTGACGATTCTTCATCTCGAGGTTTTCTTGGTTTATTTGTCCGCTTGGTCATGCTGGCGGCTGTCAAGGACAGGGGGTCCTTAAGACGCATTTGGAGCTTTGGAGGTTAAAACACTGGCGTTAGCTCACAATACAACCACAGTGTTTCAAGCTGTTCTTTGTACTTGCACTGTCAATTTTAACTTGTTTTTATTCATAAGTATTTTCTTTCTCATGTGCCAAATCAGCAGAATGCATGGGGAAATGTTAATGCGTAGCTTATTTTATTATTACTATACAAGTGACTTGCTTGTTTTATTAACCCAATGCTGTCATCCCTAGCTACAATGCACATCAAAAATGGCAGCTTCACAGCATTGCAAATTTTAAAAAAAATCTAATAAATATATTGAATACTCTACATATTTTTGTCTTAAATGTATTACACTTTGTCTTATTTTTTTATTATGAGGTTGTGGAAATTGATAGACATTTACCAAGCAGGACTTCTGTTTGCGGGATAAGAGTGAACAATGCTTACAACACGGCGGCTAATCCTGACACTCCTGTATCTTTACCGTGACAATCAACTTGACAAACTTTTGGCAGATAACTTTTTGATGCACTTCATATTCAACTCCTGCCTCATAAATAACACATCTCTACATTGGTGAGCCTCTGGCGTGAGCGATGTCAAAAGACAAGACGCGACACATACCAGTATTGATGCGCCACTTAATGCTAACGAGACTGCTATTAGGTATCAACAGCTGTCCGGGGAATGTTAAGTGGAGATGAACTGATGATGCACTTCATTTTCAACATAATCAGCTCCACAGAGTGAGCCTTTGGCATTAGTGATGTGGACTGACAATGCAAGACACAGAATGCTAACAACACAGAATGCTAACAACACATTAATTGATTAACGTGGACCCCGAAACAAGTTGAAAAACTTATTCGGGTGTTACCATTAGTGGTCAATTGTACGGAATATGTACTGTACTGTGCAATCTACTAATAAAAGTCTCAATCAATCAATCAAAACAGCTAATGGACGTAGCTGTGACTGTCAAGCACATCGAAGCCCAGTTAAAACTTTAAGGAATTACCCAGGTTGTGACAAAATATTTCAACATAGTGACCGTGTAATTTTTGTAGCCGCCAAGCCATGAGGCTTGGAGGATCCTCCTGCCTACTGTTAAGTACTGTAATCTACAGTAGAATGCACTCAAAGCTACTATATTGGGTGATACAAGTGTAAAGGTGACTATATGGCTGTTGTTTTATGTCTTAGAGGGCTTGAAATATGTTAAAAATAATTTTGATGGTCGTAAATAGTTTTTTTATGCTCTTACAATGAAAATATTACATTTAGTAATATTAATCCTACTTTGCGGAAATGTGTTAACCACAGTCAGGCCTGGAATCAATTGGCCGCGATAAGCAAGGGATGACTGTGTGGCAATTTACTCCCCAAACAAGGCAACCAAGCAGGCATCTATACTGCAAAATAGACAAAAGTGCACAAGTCTCCAGTCAAGACGTTCCCAAATAAAACTTTTGGCACCAGCCGCTAGACTAGATCTGACCAATCCAAGTCTATGAGCATGAACTGATTAAGCCTGCTTGGATGAGAGGAAAAACGTCTTCTTAGAGAAACCCAACAATCCAGTTGTGATGGATTGAATGCCCTGAGATTATAATGACCTGGATGAATGAGAACATCAATAGACACCAAATAAAAGTGTTAAATGTCTGATTAAATGTTCGCCAGTGATGTCTTGTATGATATAAATGGTATGTACATTAATTATGTACACTAGCATTAACATGTGACTAGTATGTGAAATATTTAGCTGCTACGAAAGTATTTACGGGGGCAAAGTGTTGTCAAATATTATCTTGTGATGTGTTGGCTCTTCATTGTCAAATGATTTTTTTGAACATATTACGCCTATACTGGCTCACCTGCACTGGCGTCCTGTGCACTTAAGATGTGACTTTAAGGTTTTACTACTTACGTATAAAATACTAAACGGTCTAGCTCCGTCCTATCTTGACGATTGTATTGTACCATATGTCCCGGCATGAAATCTGCGTTCAAAGAACTCTGGCTTATTAGTGATTTCCAGAGCCCCAAAAAAGTCTGCGGGCTATAGAGCGTTTTATATTCGGGCTCCAGTACTATGGAATGCCCTCCCGGTAACAGTTAGAGATGCTACCTCAGTAGAAACATTTAAGTCCCATCTTAAAACTCATTTGTATACTCTTTAAATAGACCCCCCTTTTAGACCAGTAGATTTGGTGTACACAGATGAAGCGCTAGCTGTTCAAAGTCGGGACCCGGGGTGGACCACTCGTCTGTGCATCAGTTGGGGACGTCTCTGCGCTGCTGACCTGTCTCCACTCAAGATGATCTCCTGCTGGCCCACTATGAACTGGACTCTCACACTATTAACTAGATCCACTCGACGTCCATTGCATCGGTCGCCCAGGTGGGGAGTCCCCTCCAAAGTTTCTTATTGTAGCCCATTGAGTTGAGTTTTTCTTGCCCTGATGTGGAATCTGAGCCGAGGATGTCGTTGTAGCTTGTGCAACCCTTTGAGACACTCATGATTTAGGGCTATATGAATAAACTTTGATTGATGATTGATTGATTGATGATTGTAGTTACAAATGTTTAAACTGACCTTATGCCATATGATACTCCCATATCTTAATTATTGTGTTGAAATCTGGGGTAACAATTACAAATCAAACATCAACTCTATGTTCTTACTTCAAAAGAAAGCGATTAGAATTGTAAATTATGCGGATTATCATGACCATACCAATGCTCTGTTTATTAAATTAAAAACATTAAAACTGCACGATCTTGTTGACCTCAACACTGCTATTGTGACGTACAAAGCTCATAACCACATGCTACCTCGGTGTCTACAGGAGAGGTTCAAACCCAGAGAGAATCCCTATGACCTCAGATGTTCAGCTGTCTTTCAGAAAGCAAAAATAAGAACGAGTTTAAAAAGTAGATGTGTTTCTGTCAAGGGGGTTCTACTGTGGAACAGCTTGGATGATTCCTTAAAATGTTCCAGTTCCATTCACACATTTAAAAAACACTTTAAGACCAATGTCTTGAAAAATATATCACTCTTGAATCAACACTGTAGTTAATACTATGATCAATGTTAATTAAAAACTAAATGTGGGATATAAACAATAATGGAAGTATAATTGTTTGTATATAGTATATAATTGGTACAAAGGTTTAACATGTGTACAATGATATTTCACATGCCTTTACTGTGTATATAATTGAACTGTGTTTACGTTGTGTATAATGTGTATTTATAATATGTTGTACAAAGGACATTTCATAATTTTCGGAAGATCATCTTGTATTTGACATTGTTTATAGGGTTAGGCGCAATAAGTGTTCAACTTCAGCCTAAACCCTTTCGGTCTGCAACATTTTTTTATTTATGAATGTACAACTGTTTGTTTATTTTGTTGACCATTGATTGATTGATTGAAACTTTTATTAGTAGATTGCACAGTGAAGTACATATTCTGTACAATTGACCACTAAATGGTAACACCCGAATAACTTTTTCAACTTGTTTAAGTCGGGGTCCACTTAAATTGATTCGTGATACAGATATATACTATTTTCATAATACAGTCATCACACAAGATAATCATCAGAGTATATACAATGAATTATTTACATTATTTACAATCTGGGGTGTGGGATATGGAGGGGGGGGGGGGGGTTAGGATTGGTTGGTATCAACACTTCGGTCATCAACAATTGCATCATCAGAGAAAGTTAGTTTAGGGTTGAAGTTGCCTGGAGGTGTTGTTTTAGTGCGGTTTTGAAGGAGGATAGAGATGCCCTTTCTTTTACACCTGTTGGGAGTGCATTCCACATTGGTGTGGCATAGAAAGAGAATGAGTTAAGACCTTTGTTAGATCGGAATCTGGGTTTAACGTGGTTAGTGGAGCTCCCTCTGGTGTTGTGGTTATGGCGGTCATTTACGTTAAGGAAGTAGTTTGACATGTATTGACGGAATAATAATAATAAACTAAACTAATAATAAACTAAACCTTAAACATGGTCTTGCAAGTAAAAGAAGCATGTCAAAAGCAATGATCTCGTATTAGGAGTCAAGATATTATCCAGTGAATTTGACATTATTTTACAGTATCACATCTTTTCTGAGACTTCAATCACGTCATTATTGTAAGGGGATGATTAAAAGCATTTACTACTGTAGTCACTCACGCCATTAAAGCCTCGATTAACCACATTTAAAATCAGAAAAATAAGGCAATCAGATAGGTCTAAAATATATGCAAAGTAACAGTATGCTCATAGTACTCGGGATTCAGCAGAAGCGAGGAAATAGCACTCACCTCTTTTCTGTAGATGGCTAACACTGATGATGCTAACTCTCTCTGGCTAGCAAACAAGCTAGCCAAATACTTGTAAAACTAATTGCACGATTAATTAGTTGCTTTAACGCCAGTACGCGTGGCAATAATGTCATTGCGAAATAAAGCCAAACCACCTGAAATGACCTTCATGCGAAATATAGTGAATGTTAACCGGGACTTTACGGATGTTGCCTGGTTCGTTTTAGCGTCAAGTAGCGCAGCAAGTAAACAACACGTGACGCACTCGGAAGCAATATGGCAAACTGGGGTGTTGCGTTCACGTCCAACGGGGAAATTTGGAAACACACCAGAATAATCCGAAAACGCTTCGTGTTTACGAGGTTGAATAATGTCGTTAACGATTCGGAAAGCTAACAAAAGGGACCTATTAGCCAGTTAACAGGATCTCTTACCTTTCCTGGCGTCCTGCAAGATCCAACTCCTACCTGAACTTTGAAAGCAGACGTGTTAATGGACTGTACTGTGGGCGAAAACATACATTGGATGAGCAGGTTGCATATCCTATTAGGGAGAAAGGAGATGCAATAAATGGGTCCCCAGACATAGGTCAGCCAGTAAACGTTAATAAATGATAGAAATTTTTTAATTTATGCATTTTTCTTTTGGGTCACATATCTTGGAAGTGACATCCATCCATCCATTTTCTACCGCTTGTCCCTTTTGGGGTCGCGGGGGGTTCTGGAGCCTATCTCAACCGCATTCGGGCGGAAGGCGGGGTGCACTCTGGACAAGTCACCACCTCATCACAGGGCCAACACAAATAGAAAGACAACATTCACACACTAAGGCCAATTTAGTGTTGCCAATCAACCTATCCCCATAGTGCATGTCTTTGGAGGTGGGAGGAAGCCGGAGTACCCGGAGGGAACCCACGCAGTCACGGGGAGAACCTGCAAACTCCACACAGAAAGATCCTGAGCCCGGGATTGAACTCAGGACTACTCAGGACCTTCGTATTGTGAGGCACATTCCACCGTGCTGCCCCTGGAAGTGACATGATGTGCCTTATTTAAAATTATTGTCTGACAAATAATGAACATTGTGTTGCATAAGCCTCACAATACGAAGGTCCTGAGTAATCCTGGGTTCAATCCCGGGCTCGGGATCTTTCTGTGTGGAGTTTGCATGTTCTCCCCGTGACTGCGCGGGTTCCCCACCTTCTACCATCCTAGTCACGTCCGTTGTGTCCTTGGGCAAGACACTTCACCCTTGCTCCTGATGGGTGCTGGTTAGCGCCTTGCATGGCAGCTCCCGCCATCAGTGTGTGAATGTGTGTGTGAATGGGTGAATGTGGAAATACTGTCAAAGCGCTTTGAGTACCTTGAAGGTAGAAAAGCGATATACAAGTATAAGCCAAATATCATTTATCATTTACTCCGGCTTCCTCCCACCTCCAAAGACATGCACCTGGGGATAGGTTGATTGGCAACACTAAAACTGGCCCTAGTGTGAATGTGAGTGTGAATGTTGTCTGTCTAACTGTGTTGGCCCTGCGATGAGGTGGCAAATTGTCCAGGGTGTACCCCGCCTTCCGCCTGATTGTAGCTGAGATAGGCTCCAGCGCCCCCCGCGACCCCGAAGGGAATAAGCGGTAGAAAATGGATGGATGGATGGATGTGTTGCATGTGCCTCACAATACGACGGTCCTGAGTAATCCTGGGTTCAATCCCGGGCTGGGGATGCTTCTGTGTGGAGTTTGCATGTTCTCCCTGTGACTGCGTGGGTTCCCTCCGGGTACTCCGGCTTCCTCCCACCGCAAAAACATGCACCTGGGGATAGGTTGATTGGCAACACTAAATTGGCCCTATTGTGTGAATGTGAGTGTGAATGTTGTCTGTCTATCTGTGTTGGCCCTGTGATGAAGTGGCGACTTGTCCAGGGTGTACCCCGCCTTCCGCCCGAATGCAGCTGAGATAGGCTCCAGCACCCCCCACAACCCCAAAAGGGACAAGCGGTAGAAAATTGGATGGATGGATGGATGTGTTGAGTCAACATTAAAATGTTTCTTTTGGATGTGTGAATTACTTTATTTTTAAGAGTATATTTACCCAAATTTAGGACCCTTTAAAAAAATTAATATATTCAATATCCATCCATCCATCCATTTTCTTCCGCTTATCCGAGGTCGGTTCGCGGGGGCAGCAGCCTAAGCAGAGAAGCCCAGACTTCCTTCTCCCCAGCCACTTCGTCCAGCTCCTACCGGGGGATCCCGAGGGGTTCCCAGGCCAGCCGGGAGACATAGTCTTCCCAACCTGTCCTGTGGCCCCCCTACCGGTCGGACGTGCCCTAAACGCCTCTCTAGGGAGGCGTTCGGGTGGCATAATTCAATATCAGGAAACAAAAAATCAGTATCTGGTCAAAAGTGAAATTATGTCCAACTGGGGGGTGTGAGTGACAGGGAAAACAGCTTTGAAACGCTTGGAAATGTCCTTTGACACCACCTGTTGGTTTGCATGTGCTTGGTGAAATATACAGACAGTAGTAAAAAAAAAAAAAAAAAAGTTAACGGTTCAAAATGAATGAGCAATGATTGGATATGCGTATTTTATGCACACACGAAAACAAATTTGAATTAAAATTCAAGACTAATGTTTGTCTTTGCCGTGTTCCTATACTGGTTATGGCTCATATACTTTCGACAAAGGGAAGCACATAAAGTTAAAGTTAAAGTACCAATGATTGTCACACACACACTAGGTGTGGCGAAATTATTCTCTGCATTTGACCCATCACCCTTGATCACCCCCTGGGAGGTGAGGGGAGCAGTGAGCAGCAGGAGTGAGCAGCAGCGGTAGCCGCGCCGGGAATCATTTTTGGTGATTTAACCCCCAATTCCAACCTTTGATGCTTGGTGCCAAGCAGGGAATTAATGGGTCCCATTTTTATAGTCTTTGGTATGACTCGGCCGGGGTTTTAACTGACAACCTACCGATCTCAGGACGGACACTCTAACCCAGTGGTTCTTAACCTGGGTTCGATCGAACCCTAGGGGTTCGGTGAGTCGAGCTCAGATGTTCGGCGGAGGTCAAGACACACCCGACTCATCGTGTAAATAAAAACTTCTCCCTATCGGCGTATTACGGATACAGCAACAGCAGAAGTCAGACTGATTGGCAGGTGTGTAATTTGTTGTGAGTTTATGCAGTGTGTTGGTTTTGTTCTTTGAACAAGGTGATGTTCATGCCCGGTTCATTTTGTGCACCAGTATAAAAACATGGTAACACTTTAGTATGGGGAACATATTCACTATTAATTAGTTACTTATTAACATGCAAATTAGTAACATATTAGCTCTTAATTAAGTACTTATTAATGCCTTATTCTGCATGGCCTCATTATAACCCTAACCCTGTAACCCTGGCCCTAACCCTCTAACCCTAACCCTGATTGATTGATTGAGTGAAACTTTTATTAGTAGGTTGCACAGTGCAGTACATATTCCGTACAATTGACCACTAAATGGTAACACCCGAATAAGTTTTTCAACTCGTTTAAGTCGGGGTCCACGTAAATCAATTCATGGTAAACCAAACCTAACCAAAAAACTCTAAATTAAGTCTTTGTTACTTAGAATATGTTCCCCATACTAAAGTGTTACCAAAAACATATAACTTTGTCTTGAATTTGAAAAAAAACAACATTTTATTTTTCACTAAAGAAGGCTTCGGTGAAAGAGCATATGAAACTGGTGGGGTTCGATAGCTCCAACAAGGTTAAGAACCACTGCTCTAACCACTAGGCCACTGAGTAGGTATCACAATGGGTCACAATATTATAATTTATCATTAACATGAACGCATGAAAATCTCACTGGAATATAAAGACAATATAACATACATCCATGAACGTGAATGCACATGCAAAAGTGCAATATATTTATCTGTACAGTAATCTATTTTTTTTGTATCTGCACCTTATTGCTCTTGAATCCTGCACTACAATTACTATTACTTTTACCATGAATTGATTAACGTGGACCCCGACTTAAACAAGTTGAAAAACTTATTGGGGTGTTACCATTTAGTGGTCAATTGTACGGAATATGTACTGTACTGTGCAATCTACTAATAAAAGTCTCAATCAATCAATCAAAACAACGAACTAATGCAACGACATTTCGTTCTTACCTGTACTGTAAAGTTCAAATATGAATGACAATAAAAAAGGAAGTCTTGCCATAAAAAAAAAAAAAAAAAAAAATTAAAAGTGTAGTCTAGTCATGGCTGTTGTATTCGTGAGCAGCTGTGCTGTACAGAACATGCATTTTGTCCTTTGAAGGACCCGTACTTCGCGCATGCGCTATAAATGATTAGAAGGGGCTGTGACGCTCACTAGTGCTCCATTACCTATCACCAAAAAGTCGTGTTACAATCAAGTTAGTTGGGTGTTTATTGATCAAATATGGCTCTCCGCAAGTGTCTGGGCGGTTTCAGAGCTGCCTACCGGCTGTTATGGAACAGTAATGTCCTTCTAAGTGCCTCTACCGCGAGCAGACGAACATTGTCCAGTGTTTACAGGCGGCCATGTTGCACCAGTGAGTTCTCTCGTTTACTTTGAGTTATTATTAGCAATGCGCCTACTTTTAGCGTGGCTGTCACTTTGTATGTGACACAAACTGTGGATTGTGTACATTTGCAATATGTGGTAAGTTGTTTGGTCGTTCTTTCAACCGCAGAGTTGTGGCTCGGCACCCGCAGCGTGGCCTCCGTGACAGCCAGCACAGATGTGACTTATGACCAGCTGAGGCGGCTCCTGGCCGCTGGCAAGGCTGTTGTTATAGACGTCAGAGAACCGTGGGAGCTCCGAGAGTTCGGCATCATCCCTGGATCCATTAACGTCCCCTGTGGGTGTTGTTTCCCCCCCAACTTTAAATGTTTGTTACTGTCCACAACTGCGCACACAAAATACTCACAAAAAGTTAAGAGGTATTCGGCATTCGGGTTAAATTTCAGGATGCACTTAAACTTAAGAAAAACTGCTTGTTTTAAAATGTCTTGATTGATTGAAACTTTTATTAGTAGCTTGCACAGTACAGTACATATTCCGTACAATTGACCACTAAATGGTATCACCCGAATAAGTTTTTTAACTTGTTTAAGTCCACGTAAAACAATTCATGGTACAAATATATAATATCAGCATAATACAGTCATCACACAAGTTAATCATCAGAGTATATACATTGAATTATTTACATTATTTATAGAGATGTCCAATAATATCGGCCTTCCGATATTATCAGCCGATAAATGCTTTAAAATGTAATATCGGAAACTATCAGTATCGTTTTTTTTTAAATTATTGGTATCGTTTTTATTTTATTTTTTATTTTTTAAATTAAATCAACATAAAAAACACAAGATACACTTACAATTAGTGCACCAACCCAAAAAACCTCCCTCCCCCATTTACACTCATTCACACAAAAGAGTTGTTTCTTTCTGTTATTAATATTCTGGTTCCTACATTATATATCAATATATATCAATACAGTCTGCAAAGGATACAGTCCGTAAGCACACATGATTGTGTGTGCTGCTGGTCCACCAGTAGTACTAACCTTTAACAGTTAATTTTACTCATTTTTATTAATTACTAGCTTCTCTTTAACTATTTTTATATTGTTTTACTATCTTTTTTATTCAAGAAAATGTTTTAAATTTATTTATTTTATTTTATTTTATTAATTTTAAAAAAGGGACCTTATCTTCACCATACCTGGTTGTCCAAATTAGGCATAATGTGTTAATTCCACGACTGTATATATCGGTATCGGTTGATGTTGGTATCAGTAATTAAAGAGTTGGACAATATCGGATATCGGCAAAAAGCCATTATCTGACATCCCTAATTATTTACAATCCGGGGGGTGGGATGTGGAGGAGGGGGGTTAGGTTTGGTTGATATCAGCACTTCTGTCATCAAAGTAAATAGTGAAAACTGCTACTACAAGGTGGATAACATTGCAGCTCATGATACGATACAATCTATTTCGTCTAAAACCCCCCAAAATAATAAGCCTTGAAACTAATAAAAGTCAAATACAATCTCAGATCTTCTTAAATTTTTTTTACCTATGCTCAATTTTTCAGCTAACAAAAACATAAAAGATCAAAATGTGAAATAAAGTGCCCTAGTTGAACAATTTCCCTTGTGGATCAATAGCGTTTGTCTAAGTCTAAGGCTATGTCTACACTAAGCCGGATAACCCCTTAAACAAATAATTATTTAGCCTAAGCCCCGTGTCAGCCACACTAAACCAGCGTTTAAGGTCCCCCTCCTCGGACAAATTTTTACACGGGTAAGTGCGCCGTGTATTTCTTGCATCTCCGGCTCTTAGCTTTGTATGGACTCATCGATCATTTACAATGCGAGTTCGGATGTTTGATCGAATTTGGATGGATTCATGAAAGGGTTGAAATCCCTATTTGCACATGTGCAACAGTTTTTTTTGTTGTTTTTTTCAAGTCGCACGGTCTATTTTTAGGCGCATTTGCGAGTAAATTTGTCGCACCGTACAGCGCTGTTCATTTGCCACTACGTGGACAAGGATTAGTAATTACCGGTAGAAACGTTTCCGCACTGTGGATAGACAAACATTAGCCGTTTGTTGCAGCCTGTTCGAACTTGTCACTCTCTGTTTTGTGGGACACTGCCAGAATGTGTCATCATGTATTATCACGATATGATGATAGAATTAAAATCTCTATCGTAGGCCAGATTTCTATTGTTTCTATCGTGTATTGTTTACATCACTCAAACCCTATTTGAACTCCTACCTAAATTAAACACCTGAACCGCATAAACCACACCTTCCTGGCCATAAACGCCTTTTTGGCCCTTTTTACGTTTTAACGTTTCAATCTTTTAACTCTATGCTAAATAAACATAAGGGCTCACTGCAATACAATCCTGGTCTTCACGCCAAAGCGCTATCACAACCTTTCCATCTCAATAATACACTTACGCTGCTTAGTTAACACTGTCACTTTCATAGGAGCTCAACATTTAACATGGAAGGATACAATCTTTATCCTTAATGATGGTGGCGACGACAGTCGAGTGGTTGAGACTAAAAGTGTGAGCAATATAATTTTCTTTGGCGCATTGTCACCTAAAATTAGGAGACATAAAGAAGTGCAAAAAGTGAACTAATGATGTTATACTTACTCAGTGTAGTTATGCGCATAACACATACTGTGTCGTACTCTTCTGGCTGGTGCGCGGTACTGTATTGTATATACTAAAGCAGGGGTGTCAAACTCATTTTAGCTCAGGGGCCGCATGGAGGAAAATCTGTGCACACGCAGTTCGGACTATTAAAATCTTCAGATTGTTTTCTTTGTCTTTGGCCAAAAATAGAACAAACACATTCTGAAAATATTACAATAAAAATATAGAAAAAACTACCGGGAGCGGTAAAGTTTAGATGCATGAAGGAAAGAAGAAAGGGTATGAATGTTTATAACTGAATACATTTACATACACTACCGTTCAAAAGTTTGGGGTCACCCAAACAATTTTGTGGAATAGCCTTCTTTTCTATGAACAAGAATAGACTGTCGAGTTTCAGATGAAAGTTCTCTTTTTCTGGCCATTTTGAGCGTTTAATTGACCCCACAAATGTGATGCTCCAGAAACTCAATCTGCTCAAAGGAAGGTCAGTTTTGTAGCTTCTGTAACGAGCTAAACTGTTTTCAGATGTGTGAACATGATTGCACTAGGGTTTTCTAATCATCAATTAGCCTTCTGAGCCAATGAGCAAACACATTGTACCATTAGAACACTGGAGTGATAGTTGCTGGAAATGGGGCTCTATACACCTATGTAGATATTGCACCAAAAACCAGACATTTGCAGCTAGAATAGTCATTTACCACATTAGCAATGTATAGAGTGTATTTCTTTAAAGGCCTACTGAAATGAATTTTTTTTATTTAAACGGGGATAGCAGATCTATTCTATGTGTCATACTTGATCATTTCGCGATATTGCCATATTTTTGCTGAAAGGATTTAGTATAGAACAACGACGATAAAGATTGCAACTTTTGGTATCTGATAAAAAAAAGGCTTGCACCTACCGGAAGTAGCGTGACGTAGTCAGTTGAACATATACGCAAAGTTCCCTATTGTTTACAATGATGGCCGCATGAAGTGAGAGAGATTCGGACCGAGAAAGCGACAATTTCCCCATTAATTTGAGCGAGGATGAAAGATTTGTGGATGAGTAAAGTGCAAGTGAAGGACTAGTGGGGAGTTGAAGCTATTCAGATAGGGAAGATGCTGTGAGAGCCGGGGGTGACCTGATATTCAGCTGGGAATGACTACAACAGTAAATAAACACAAGACATATATATACTCTATTAGCCACAACACAACCAGGCTTATATTTAATATGCCACAAATTAATCCTGCATAAAAACACCTGCGTGTTTGTTATGCTAGCTCCTAGCTCCTCTGCTAGCTCCTAGCTCCATAGAACACGCCAATACAATTCAAACACCTGATCAACACACACAATCACTCAGCCCAAAAGACCGTTTACCTAACCCAAGGTTCATAAAGCTTATATATTTTTAAAAAGTTACGTACGTGACGCGCACATACGGTCAAGTTATCGAATGTTTAGCAGCCAAGGCTGCATACTCACGGTACCTGATATTCAGCTGGGAATGACTACAACAGTAAATAAACACAAGACATATATATACTCTATTAGCCACAACACAACCAGGCTTATATTTAATATGCCACAAATTAATCCTGCATAATAACACCTGCGTGTTTGTTATGCTAGCTCCTAGCTCCTCTGCTAGCTCCTAGCTCCATAGAACACGCCAATACAATTCAAACACCTGATCAACACACACAATCACTCAGCCCAAAAGACCGTTCACCTAACCCAAGGTTCATAAAGCTTATATATTTTTAAAAAGTTACGTACGTGACGCGCACTTACGGTACGGTACGTGTTATGCTAGCTCCTAGCTCCTCTGCTAGCTCCTAGCTCCATAGAACACGCCAATACAATTCAAACACATGATCAACACACACAATCACTCAGCCCAAAAGACCGTTCACCTAACCCAAGGTTCATAAAGCTTATATATTTTAAAAAAGTTACGTACATACGCAAAAAAAAGCCAAAGCTGCATACTCACAGTAGCACGTCTGCGTCTTTGTCATCCAAATCAAAGTAATCCTGGTAAGAGTCTGTGTTGTCCCAGTTCTCTACAGGCGTCTGTGTATCCAAATCAAAAGTCCTCCTGGTTAGAGTCTCTGTTATCCGAGTTCTTCCATCTTGACTGCATCTTTCGGGAATGTAAACAAAGAAGCGCCGGCTGTGTACTGTTGTGGCTGACTACGTTCGAAAAATACGTCCATTTCGCACCGACAACTTTCTTCTTTGCTTGCTTGGCTTCCTTCTCCATAATGCAATGAACATGATTGAAACAGATTCACGAACACAGATGTCCAGAATACTGTGGAATTATGAAATGAAAATAGAGCTTTTTCGTATCGGCTTCAATGTGGAAGGCATACCCGTGTTCGCCGGGCTACGTCACACGCATACGTCATCCTCAGAGGCGTTTCGAACCGGAAGTTTAGCGGCAAATTTAAAATGTCACTTTATAAGTTAACCCGGCCGTATTGGCATGTGTTATAATGTTAAGATTTCATCATTGATATATAAACTATCAGACTGCGTGGTCGGTAGTAGTGGGTTTCAGTAGGCCTTTAAAGTTAAGACTAGTTTAAAGTTATCTTCATTGAAAAGTACAGTGCTTTTCCTTCAAAAATAAGGACATTTCATTGTGACCCCAAACTTTTGAACGGTAGTGTATGCATAAAAATTTGTTTTCTTTTTTATTATTTTTTTAGTGAATTAAGTAACGTTTATGACAACCTTTTTCCAAAACACAATGTATAATGTGAGCTGTAACAGGATAATACATACATTCATCATTTGTTTTCATAACGGTTACAAAAAAGTGGGACCCCCAAAAATTTCCTGTGGGACCTCATTTTTATGACTTGATGGGGTGCCTGGGATCCCATTTTGAAAATTCCTAGCGCCAACACTGATGGAGTATTGGTGCATGCAAAACAACAGCAGCAGGTGGCTGTGGCCTGCGGGCCTGTTCTAACACTAATCAAATATAATCCCGGGGGCCATAGATAATTCATTCCCGCAGGCCTTGACTTTGACACCCCTGTACTAAAGCAAGTCTGGTATATTTAGACCAAAATTATTTTATTAACTTATTTATCACAAAACGTCACCTGTTTTGCCTGTTTAGCTTGTTTGTAAGTACTTGTTTTTGCAGTGGGCCAAGTGAACGCAGCCCTGCAGCTTGTTCCCGAAGAGTTCAGGGAGCAGTATGGCGGTGAGATGCCTGGACAAGCAGACAACGTAGTGTTCACTTGCCTGAAAGGCATCCGGAGCAAGACTGCACTAGACACAGCCACCTCGCTGGGATACAAAGAGTAAGACTTTTTACAATTACCGTATTTTTCGGATTATAAATCGCTCCGGAGTATAAATCGCACCGGCCGAAAATGCATAATAAAGAAGGAAAAAAAAAACATAAGTCGCACTAGAGCAGGGGTCGGCAACCTTTACCACTCAAAGAGCCATTTTGGCAAGTTTCACAAATTAAAGAAAGTAATGGGAGCCACAAAAAATTTTTTTAAATTTAAAATGAAAAACACCGCATACAAAGCTTAAACGCTTTGTGCTATGTTAACTAGGGGTCTCCGACACACGCACCGGCACGCACTTTAATGTGGAAATTTGATGTTAGTGCAGCCCGCGAGTTTTGAATGAATGGCGCTTGATAGCGTCATACTTGCCAACCCTCTCATTTTTCCCGGGAGACTCCCGAATATCAGAGCGTGATGACACTGCATTTGGCGCCCTCTACAGTCTGCCCTAACAGTGTACCTGTTCGACCACACGTAGAATGCAATTTCAGCTTGCTCACGTAAGTGACAGCAAGGCGTACTAGGTCAGCAGCCACACATCTTACACTGACGGTACCAATACCCAGAATCCCATGCAGCCCTAACTCTTCCGCTCAACCAACGCACGGAGAGGGGGGGGGGGTTGATGTGTGGGGGGATTTGGTGGTAGCGGGGGTGTATAATGTAGACCGGAAGAGTTAGGGCTGCATGGGATTCTGGGTAATGGTTGTGTTGTGTTTATGTTGTGTTATGGTGGGATGTTCTCCAGAAATGTGTTTTTCATTCTTTTTTGGTGTGGGTTCACAGTGTGGCGCATATTTGTAACGTAACAATGTGAAAGTTGTTTGATACGGCTACCGTCAGTGTAAGCTGTGTGGCTGATGACTAAGTATGCTTTGCTGTCTCCTGTGTGTGCAAGTAATAACAACATGCAACGTGTGGCTGGACTGGCACGCTGTATGTAAATGCTATAGAGGACAATTACTGCAGTGCAATTAGGGCACGCCCTTTATTTAGTAATTAGAGTGTAAATAGGATTATTTTTTCCCTGGGAGTAATCTATGAGGGACACTGAGATCCAAAAATCTCCTGGGAAAATCGGGGGGGTCGGCATGTATGTAGCTGAGCCGCATCAGAGTGGTCAAGGAGCCGCATGCGGCTCCGGAGCCGCGGGTTGCCGACCCCTGCACTAGAGTATAAGTCGCATTTTTGGGGGAAATTTATTTGATAAAATCCAACACCAAGAATAGACATTTGAAAGGAAATTTAAAATAAATAAAGAATAGTGAACAACAGGCTGAATAAGTGTACGTTATATGACGCATAAATAACGAACTGAGAACGTGCCTGGTATGTTAACGTAACATATGGTAAGAGTCATTCAAATAACTATAACAAATAGAACATGCTATACGTTTACTAGGGCTGTGAATCTTTGGGTGTCCCACGATTTGATTCAATATCGATTCTTGGGGTCACGATTCGATTCAAAATCGATTTTTTTTTTCGATTCAACGCGATTCTTGATTAAAAAACGAAATTTTCCCGATTCAAAACGATTCTCTATTCATTCAATACATAGGATTTCAGCAGGACCTACCCCAGTCTGCTGACATGCAAGCAGAGTAGTAGATTTTTGTAAAAAGCTTTTATAATTGTAAAGGGCAATGTTTTATCAACTGATTGCAATAATGCAAATTTGTTTGAACTATTAAATGAACCAAAAATATGACTTATTTTATCTTTGTGAAAATATTGGACACAGTGTGTTGTCAAGCTTATGAGATGCGATGCAAGTGTAAGCCACTGTGACACTATTGTTCATTTTTATTTATTTTTATAAATGTCTAATGATAATGTCAATGAGGGATTTTTAATCACTGCTATGTTGAAATTGTAACTAATATTGATACTGTTGTTGATAGTATTCATTTTTGTTTCACTACTTTTGGTTTGTTCTGTGTCGTGTTTGTGTCTCCTCTCAATTGCTCTGTTTACTGCAGTTCTGAGTGTTGCTGGGTTGGTTTTGGAATTGGATTGCATTGTTATGGTATTGCTGTGTATTGTTTTGTTGGATTGATTAATTTAAAAAAAAAAAAAAATCCATCCATCCATCTTCTTCCGCTTATCCAAGGTCGGGTCGCGGGGGCAGCAGCTTAAGCAGGGAAGCCAAGACTTCCCTCTCCCCAGCCACTTCGTCCAGCTCCTCCCGGGGGATCCCGAGGCGTTCCCAGGCCAGCCGGGAGACATAGTCTTCCCAACGTGTCCTGGGTCTTCCCCGTGGCCTCCTACCGGTCGGACGTGCCCTAAACACCTCCCTAGGGAGGCGTTCGGGTGGCATCCTGACCAGATGCCCGAACCACCTCATCTGGCTCCTCTCGATGTGGAGGAGCAGCGGCTTTACTTTGAGCTCCCCCCGGATGGCAGAGCTTCTCACCCTATCTCTAAGGGAGAGCCCCGCCACCCGGCGGAGGAAACTCATTTCGGCCGCTTGTACCCGTGATCTTGTCCTTTCGGTCATAACCCAAAGCTCATGACCATAGGTGAGGATAGGAACGTAGATGGACCGGTAAATTGAGAGCTTTGCCTTCCGGCTCTGCTCCTTCTTCACCACAACGGATCGATACAGCGTCCGCATTACTGAAGACGCCGCACCGATCCGCCTGTCGATCTCACGATCCACTCTTCCCTCACTCGTGAACAAGACTCCGAGGTACTTGAACTCCTCCACTTGGGGCAGGGTCTCTTCCGCAACCCGGAGATGGCACTCCACCCTTTTCCGGGCGAGAACCATGGATTCGGACTTGGAGGTGCCGATTCTCATCCCAGTCGCTTCACACTCAGCTGCGAACCGATCCAGCGAGAGCTGAAGATCCTGGCCAGATGAAGCCATCAGGACCACATCATCTGCAAAAATCAGAGACCTAAAAAAAAATAGATTAAGAAAAAAAGAATCGATTCTGAATCGAAAAACGTGAGAATCACGATTCGCATTTGAATCGATTTTTTCCCCACACCCCCAACGTTTACCAAACAATTTGTCACTCCTGATCGCTAAATCCGATGAAATCTTCTTCCTCGGTGTTGCTTCTAAACAACTCTGCCAACTCCACATATACGCCTAGTCTCTTACGTGAATGAGATAAATAATATTATTTGATATTTTACGGTAATCTGTTAATAATTTCACACATAAATCGCTCCAGAGTATAAATCGCACCCCCGGCCAAACTATGAAAAAAACTGTGATTTATAATTTGAAAAATACGGTACCTTTTTTTGCTTTTTTAAAATAATCCCAAAACAGAGAATTAACCAATTTAATTGAATGTTGTATTGTCTCATTTAAAAAGAAGACATTTGAATTTACATTTCCACATGCATTGCAAAAAATCTCACTTCTGTTTTGACTTGTCACTTTTAAAAACAGATATGACTGCTTTTTTGTGAGAGTACTCATGCCCCTACTTTTAGCCCTGTTATGCACACACAAATGTGCACCGTAGAGGACGCTAGTTCTCAAGAGTTTTGTGGCCCTTTGGTCACAGACCCCCGTTCTTATACATAGGAATGGAATTCATATGGCCCCATTTGTCGCGGTTTACCTGACACATGAAATGTGACAAATTAGGGGGGTGCACTATCCACTTTAGCCGCCAAACGGCAGTAGTGTTTTATGGCAATTCCAACGCAGTGTCTAAAAGTTCAAAACAAATACTAAAAAAAATGAAATGTAGTATAATTTTTAAACCAAACTATTTCTGCCAGTTCACTATTTCACTCTATCCCCTATTTCAGTGTCCAGCATTACCCAGGTGGATGGCAAGACTGGGCTAAAAAAGAACATCATAACTGAAGGTTTATTTAAGATTCAAGCTTTTTTTTTTTTTTTCTTTCTAGGAAATGATAAGTATCTCTGTTATCTGCAATGAATGGTTTGATTTGTCTTTGAACTTATCACTCAGTAAATTTGAAATGTTTGAATCAAATGCCAAATGACATTTAAGGGCTCAACACACACACACTAATTACTAATACTAATGCAACACGTAATTGTTCCTTTTTGTTTTGCCTACATATAACACTACCTGTAAAAGAACAAACTGCTTTTTATGACAGCGGACATTTGTTTTGGTCCATTTCTTTTGGTCCATTTCTTTTGTCAAAGTTTCACATTTTGATTTTTAAAAAATATTGCCCTGTTATGCAAAACACAAAAGTCCACTCTAGTGAATGCTGGTTCTCAATAGGTTGTAGAAAATATGTATTTGTGATCATCAGAGGATGCCAAAATGTTTTCTATTATGCCTGGACTTTAATTCAAGGTTTATAAATAATGGTGTATGATTCTGTTAAAATAAAGTATAATACTAAAGAATGTGAATAAATATTGCATGTTGTATGTAAAACGTCAGTCTGTCCCTATGTATTCCATCCTATTGTGAATAAATTACAGTTTTAAATTACTAATGTTGTTTTTCTTATTCAGTCCCTCTGTCCTGTCTGCAGTTTTTAAGTATGTTTGTTAGACAAACTTAAATTTGTTCAAATGAAACACTGCATCTGAGATAATAAAACTCATGGATTGGATTTCTTTATCTCTGATGGTACAGTATTTACATTAGGCTATGCCACTAACCTTCAATGGAATATCAAGATTGGATAGCTGTAATAAATGTAATATTGTTCAATGTACTGTAACACATTACATCTCAACTGGAAAGTCAATACGTCTTAAAAGATAAGTCAATTTTTGTCAAATGTCATTGGACACTGACCTTTTGACTTAACCTTGTATCGGTAAATACTACCACCGTTAACAGGCTTTAAAAAAAATACAAACCCCGTTTCCATATGAGATGGGAAATTGTGTTAGATGTAAATATAAACGGAATACGATGATTTGCAAATCCTTTTCAACCCATATTCAATTGAATGCACTACAAAGACAAGATATTTGATGTTCAAACTCATAAACTTTATTTTTTTTGCAAATAATAATGAACTTAGAATTTCATGGCTGCAACACGTGCCAAAGTAGTTGGGAAAGGGCATGTTCACCACTGTGTTACATGGCCTTTCCTTTTAACAACACTCAGTAAACGTTTTTGAACTGAGACACATTTTTTAAGCTTCTCAGGTGGAATTCTTTCCCATTCTTGCTTGATGTACAGCTTAAGTTGTTCAACAGTCCGGGGGTCTCCGTTGTGGTATTTTAGGCTTCATAATGCGCCACACATTTTCAATGGGAGACAGGTCTGGACTACAGGCAGGCCAGTCTAGTACCCGCACTCTTTTACTATGAAGCCACGTTGATGTAACACGTGGCTTGGCATTGTCTTGCTGAAATAAGCAGGGGCATCCATGGTAACGTTGCTTGGATGGCAACATATGTTGCTCCAAAACCTGTATGTACCTTTCAGTATTAATGGCGCCTTTTCAACTTTGCGCCTATAACACTCCGGATGTTTTTTTCCCTCTTTGGTCCGGAGGACACAACGTCCACAGTTTCCAAAAAAAATTTGAAATGTGAACTCGTCAGACCACAGAACACTTTTCCACTTTGTATCAGTCCATCTTAGATGAGCTCAGGCTCAGCGAAGCCGACGGCGTTTCTGGGTGTTGTTGATAAACGGTTTTCGCCTTGCATAGGAGAGTTTTAACTTGCACTTACAGATGTAGCGACCAACTGTAGTTACTGACAGTGGGTTTCTGAAGTGTTCCTGAGCCCATGTGGTGATATCCTTTACACACTGATGTCGCTTGTTGATGCAGTACAGCCTGAGGGATCGAAGGTCACGGGTTTAGCTGCTTACGTGCAGTGATTTCTCCAGATTCTCTGAACCCTTTGATGATATTACGGACCGTAGATGGTGAAATCCCTAAATTCCTTGCAATAGCTGGTTGAGAAAGGTTTTTCTTAAACTGTTCAACAATTTGCTCACACATTTGTTGACAAAGTGGTGACCCTCGCCCCATCCTTGTTTGTGAATGACTGAGCATTTCATGGAATCTACTTTTATACCCAATCATGGCACCCACCTGTTCCCAATTTGCCTGTTCACCTGTGGGATGTTCCAAATAAGTGTTTGATGAGCATTCCTCAACTTTATCAGTATTTATTGCCACCTTTCCCAACTTCTTTGTCACGTGTTGTTGGCATCAAATTCTAAAGTTAATGATTATTTGCAAAAAAAAAAAAGGTTTATCAGTTTAAACATCAAATATGTTGTCTTTGTATCATATTCAATTGAATATGGGTTGAAAAGGATTTGCAAATCATTGTATTCCGTTTATATTTACATCTAACACAATTTCACAACTCATATGGAAACCGGGTTCCCCCCCCCTGCATTCAGAAGATGCTGCTGCAACAGAATCGCTTGTCTGATTACCTGTTTTGTCCTTGAAATTGCTTATGTGTGCTGTTCACAGTTCTCTAGTTTCACTTTCTACCACCTCCAATGTGAACTTCGTTTCGCCAATGTTTGATCTGATGTCAAGGGATACATAGACTTGGAGACTCACTTAAGGTCACAGAGATTTTAAATTAATTTAGTTTACACAAATACATGCTGACACTGTTTGTGTGTGTGTACAGTAGTCTGTTTCTTGATTTAATTTTATTTTCTTTCAAATGTGAGCGTAAACCTGAATCTTACTTTGTCAAGTGTTAAAATCTTCACTTTCTCCTAAAATAAACTGTTGGGTAATGCATTCAAAATGCTGATTGAAAAGTATTATCATTGCACAGTTGGATTCTTTAAGGGGACCTTTGACTAATCTATTATAAAGTTACAATCTTAAATGCTTTTGCTAAACAACGGCAAAGAGTCAAAGCATAAGTTTCATGAATTTTGACAGGAGCTTGCATGCAGTTTTTGAATGTCTCTGTTCGCTGGGTTGCTGCGTTGTGACATCACTGTGAGATGGAAGAATTTTGGGGGATATTAAAGTAGCTGTTTCAACATTTGCACAGATGCCTAGAAGGCGCCAACTTTACCAATGCATTGTATTTTATATACCGCCCTCTTACGGCTTCTAGGACGTAGTGACATATACAAGACGTAACACGCGCATTAGCTTTGGGTATAGCAATTTGGATAGTTGGTGTTAGCTGTCATTAAATGTATATTCTATCATAACATGAATGCAAATTGTTCGTTGCTTCTCTAGGACTGTTTTTGTATGCCAATGTGATGACGAAACAGGGTAACAGCTGTAAAGTAATTATTTTTGTTTTGGCCGGAGACCATTTTTATTACATAAACTTAGCAATTGTGAAATATTTAGACATTTTTAAACCAAATGTGTTCTGTTAAACCACTAATGGTAACATAAGCTAGCCAATGGTTTTCTTGTGAATCTATTTAATGTTTATGTAGCTTTGTTTTGGACCGTGTCTGGAAAAAAAAATAGTGTGGTGACAACTTCAACATATATGTACAAACAGTGTACATGATACACATTGAGTTTAAGGCGGGGCGTGGTTTCATTCGCAATCTGGGAACGCTTCCAGAATTTAACATCTTGCCCACAGATTCAAAAAACGTGTCATAAAAGTGACTGCGGAGCAAAATCTACACCAAAGCTTATCCAATACATATTGTATAGACCACAAGTGTTATACATTTTGATTAAAATAGTTCCCTATCTTTAACTTGTAACAAGAGTGTCCAAACTTTCCCCATCAAGTGCTGCATACATAAAAATTAAAGGATGTGAGGAGCCACTTTGAGACTTGTTGTACAAACCCCGTTTCCATATGAGTTGGGAAATTGTGTTAGATGTAAATATAAACGGAATACAATGATTTGAAAATCATTTTCAACCCATATTCAGTTGAATATGCTACAAAGACAACATATTTGATGTTCAAACTGATAAACTTTTTTTTTTTTTTGCAAATAATCATTAACTTTAGAATTTGATGCCAGCAACACGTGACAAAGAAGTTGGGAAAGGTGGCAATAAATACTGATAAAGTTGAGGAATGCTCATCAAACACTTATTTGGAACATCCCACAGGTGAACAGGCACATTGGGAACATGTGGGTGCCATGATTGGGTATAAAAGTAGATTCCATGAAATGCTCAGTCATTCACAAACAAGGATGGGGCGAGGGTCACCACTTTGTCAACAAATGTGTGAGCAAATTGTTGAACAGTTTAAGAAAAACCTTTCTCAACCAGCTATTGCAAGGAATTTAGGGATTTCACCATCTACGGTCCGTAATATCATCAAAGGGTTCAGAGAATCTGGAGAAATCACTGCACGTAAGCAGCTAAGCCCGTGACCTCCGATCCCTCAGGCTGTACTGCATCAACAAGCGACATCAGTGTGTAAAGGATATCACCACATGGGCTCAGGAACACTTCAGAAACCCACTGTCAGTAACTACAGTTGGTCGCTACATCTGTAAGTGCAAGTTAAAACTCTCCTATGCAAGGCGAAAACCGTTTATCAACAACACCCAGAAACGCCGTCGGCTTCGCTGGGCCTGAGCTCATCTAAGATGGACTGAAACAAAATGGAAAAGTGTTCTGTGGTCTGACGAGTCCACATTTGAAATTGTTTTTGGAAACTGTGGACGTCGTGTCCTCCGGACCAAAGAGGAAAAGAACCATCCGGATTGTTATAGGCGCAAAGTTGAAAAGCCAGCATCTGTGATGGTATGGGGGTGTATTAGTGCCCAAGACATAGGTAACTTACACATCTGTGAAGGCGCCATTAATACTGAAAGGTACATCCAGGTTTTGGAGCAACATATGTTGCCATCCAAGCAACGTTACCATGGACGCTCCTGCTTATTTCAGCAAGACAATGCCAAGCCACGTGTTACATCAACGTGGCTTCATAGTAAAAGAGTGCGGGTACTAGACTGGCCTGCCTGTAGTCCAGACCTGTCTCCCATTGAAAATGTGTGGCGCATTATGAAGCCTAAAATACCACAACGGAGACCCCCGGACTGTTGAATAACTTAAGCTGTACATCAAGCAAGAATGGGAAAGAATTCCACCTGAGAAGCTTAAAAAATGTATCTCCTCAGTTCCCAAACGTTTACTGAGTATTGTTGAAAGGAAAGGCCATGTAACACAGTGGTGAACATGCCCTTTCCCAACTACTTTAGGACGTGTTGCAGCCATGAAATTCTAAGTTAATTATTATTTGCAAAAAAAAATAAAGTTTATGAGTTTGAACATCAAATATCTTGTCTTTGTAGTGCATTTAATTGAATATGGGTTGAAAAGTATTTGCAAATCATTGTATTCCGTTTATATTTACATCTAACACAATTTCCCAACTCATATGGAAACGGGGTTTGTACATTAAACACCCAAAAATAATCAATCCAATGAAGTTCAAACTATATTTGCAGGGCTGCCCCTCCCTATATGCAGATAACGCGCTATACGTAGGGCCCAAGATCGATAGGGTGCCCTTTTTTGCATAAAGAAGCGCATGTAAAATATCAAATAAAAAAACAACCAGGTGCCTAACAGGAAATTTTACCACAAACTTATTCCTAGCCCGTCACTGATAAGAACATAATGGCAAATTTCCCCTCACAGTCGCACTGGGTCCCGTGGCGCAAAGCTTTAGTGCTTGTTCTAAAGGGATGTGGTGCTGGTTTCTAATCCCAGAGTTGAGTTTGGAAGGTTAATAAATGTATGTTTTAATGATGTAAGAATTATTTTGCACAAAAATATAGATTTTTTAATTTATTTCCATAAATATATTTTAGTACAAAGCATGCATCAAATTAAATTCAGGTTTGATTAAAAAAGTATATAAATCAGTTCACATAAAAAGTGTGATTTTTTTTTGTAATGAGTGTTGGGGGGGCTGTATAGGTGACAAACCAAATAATTACATGTATCATTTCTAATATGTCCTATTAATGATTAGACTTAGACTTCCTTTTATTGTCATTCAAATTTGAATTTTACAGTACAGATAAGAACAACATTTCGTTGCATTAGCTCGTTGTAGTGCAGGATAAAAGCGCAATAAGGTGCAGATATAAATAAATAGATTTAAGTACAGATAAATATATTGCACTTTTGCATATGCATCCACATTTATGGATGTATGTTATATTGTCTTTATATTCCAGCCAGTTAATCCGTTTTTGGGGGGGGGATTGAGGGGATTATTATGATGCGTTAAAGAGTTTTATGGCCTGAGGGGATTATTATGATGCGTTCAAGAGTCTTATGGCCTGAGGGAAGAAGCTGTTACAGAACCTGGAGGTTCTGCTACGGAGGCTGCGGAACCTCTTTTTAGAGTCCAGCAGTGAAAACAGTCATTTACCGGATAAGTACTTTTTTTTTTTTTTTTTTTACAATATGAGGATGCAATAAAAACGAGCTCTGGCCAGAAAAAAACACTTCAGATAACCGTGCATTAAAAGGGCTCTGATTGCGTTAATGAGGTAGACGGTGTGGTGTGTAATTACTTGATCAACTAATGTTTAGGTATCAATAGATAATCCCCCTGAGCAGGCCTGACCACTCTATTTTTGCCTCTCATATCACTATGCCATGTCAACCGTAAAATTCAGACTATACACCCTCACCCGCCCCTTTCTTCTGCCTCCTTATTTCCCCCCAGTTGCACTTAATTCCACTTTTTCCCCCTGCATTTCTGCATACTCTGGGTTTTAATGTGCGGAAAACAGACCAGACTAATAAATACTCATTTATGTCAAATCTTGCCAGGGCTCTTTTGTTCCTCAGCTGCCCTCATCAGGTCACCCCTTCAGCTTCTACTTGGCATTCAATTAAAATCCAACATCCCATCAGGGCAGATCACATCAGTTCTGCATCTTCTCTCTGCTCTCAATGACCAGGGCCTGGCCTCTGTGATACAATGCAAAATGGAGTGGTGGTGTGAACCTGGTTAAATCTTTTACTACTACTACTACTACTACTACCTAATTGAATGGATAATAATAAAGACCCAGATGTATTCTCAGCTATATACCCCTTGACCAGACCCTCACAAGAAGATGTCAGATGTTGCTATTATGCAAGTGTGGAACTTTAAGATCGCACAGATGTTCACTTAAGATTCTCACGGTCAGATTTACATAAAATAAAAGTATGGCAGGTAACAGTGGTATAAAATCTGACATAGCAGTCAGTGAGTTGTAGACTCAACAGGCTTTTGAGGCCCGATTTCATCTTTAATGTTGTTAATTGTATTGTGAATCAAACAATGTACCAATATGATCAAATTTAAGACGCTGTTCAAACGACACGTGTTTATAAAGTACAAGGAAGAAGAATCTTGAAAAACATCTTTGTTGAAAAGTAGGTATGATTCATCTCATTATGTACATCATGTCTGGTTCAACTATTAAGACAGCTGTTGTATTCATTGGTGTGCATTTTGTCACAATTACACAGTGGCGGGCCGTGGGTTTCCCACCTAGGCCTTCAGTGATGGCCGACTTCAATGATTACCTCTCAAAATACCATCATTTATGTCAGCACATGACCATTGCTGGAGAAATACTAAACAGGAACACATTTACGCACTACTGGGCATTGAAACACCTCAACAGTATACAAAACGGGTTATTTTCTGGCGCATTTAAAAATCTATTAAAACGCATCAGCAATTAAAACATATCTTATGGGGTACTGTCAAAATCTAATTTGCAAAAACATAATATAAATGAAAAAAAAAAAATCTTTGAATTCACAATTTGTAGCACCTATTCGACGCCGTATAAGCCAGTGGCACCCCTCGTAGTCGGCTTATTCGAGTGGAAATGGCGGGCTTTCCCCATTTCATCGCCAGAACAGCTAGGCCGACATCGTCTCACAAGATGAAGTTTCTCTTTAAATATCCTCCTTGAAAATGGCCTTGCAAATATATATCAGCCACCTAATCAACGTTTTGTTCTCCTTCTCTGCTATCACGGTCTGGCTAAGGCGCAACACTTCCTGCTTCCTGCTAAATTGAAACTTGTGAATGGATACTCACTTTGGAATGACAAGTGAGTATCCAATCACAGTCTCGTTAACATCAGGCTACTTAGATAGGCTACTGTCAACAACTTGTGGTCTGATTGGCTATCGCAACTGTCTATCAACTGTGTGTGTTCTCAAATTCATCCGCTAACGGTCCCGGTGAGTATCCAATCACAGGACGCGTAAATGTCACGTTCAACGTGAGGCCAGCTAGAAGGCCTTACTGACAACAACTCGCGATCTATCTCAACTGTCTATCAACTGTATGTCCCCGTTCACTAAGAGTGCACAGACGCCCGCATTGTTGATTCTGAAGGCCTCAGGGAGATTTCTTACAGCATGGCAACATAAGCAAGCTGAATTCTGATTGGATACAAACTAAAACTAAAAACAACAGCACTGGAAGGAGCATAATATGACATGAATATAATATGAATACTTTTAGATATTTAGGGAAAGTAAATTAAAAAATAATGTTATCTTTATTTATGATCATGATTTCTGGTTATGTTAGGCCAGCAGAGATGGCCTTGCTGGCCCTGACGGCACACCACTGTAGTTCCAAGATCAGAATGGGTAGTAAACAAATGTGTTGGTAATTGCTATGAACTGGAAAAGGGGTAGGATTAAATAAGGTCTGCTTCTCCCTACTCCTTTTCGAACATGTTGTAAAGAGAAATGAACGTGTAATTATTATATGATGTATCATATTGTATCTGTTAACCATGACCATTGTAGTGCAGTCGTCCCTCGTCACATCGAATAAGTAATTTAGGGCTTGTTAAGGCGACTATGTGGGCGTTCTTTCTTTTCTACAGTGAAATATGTAAAGAGTGAGTTATGTAAATATTTGTAATTACTATAAATAATCACATATGAACAATTAGCAAAAAAGCTACAATGACATGTACACTTTAGTTCAATCCAATATGATAAAGAGTCATGTGTCTATATTCCAAAATCTATAAAGAAAGAAAACAAATAGGTTGATATGACCAAGTGGGAAATGAAAGTGTTCAATATCTTCTATAGCAGTGAAGACAATTTATAAGGGTATTATTATGATTTCTTTACTACAATTAAAACACTTCATTGTGGTGCTTTGGTCAAAATATTGCATAGATTATATTTTACAGACCATCTTAATGCAGCTTTCTGATCTCTAAAGGATGCACCGTTTTGTGGTCGCTTTTTAGCACTTCCATAGCCAGTCTACTGACAGGTACAAGTTAGAACTACTTTGTATTACAAATGGAAACAGCGGAAGATGCATGTGCCTCTACGAGCTAGTCTGCACCACAACAGGAAGATAGAGAAAAAGAAGAAACTTTGTGACTACAACGTTGGACTACAATGGCAGACTTGCGCAAAGCTCTTCGGGTAAGCCTTTACCATATATGGAGATATCTGCTGACATCACCAAGTGGGAAAAATGTCACAAATTGGGCTAATTCAAAATGGCTCGTTTGAAAGAAGGAAAGATTGTTTTATAAATATGATCGCCATGCCTCCATTGTTTGATTTAACATTTTTGGGACTAAATACACAAAAACGGGTACCAGTAAATAAAAAAAGTTGGTTTTGCATAATAAGTCCCCATTCATACAGTTATGCCACGTTGGGATTAATTGAAAAAGTAAACAAACACAATAAATGGGCAAAAACTATGAAAATTAAATAAATATCGTATTTTTCGGACTATAAGGCGCACTTAAAATCCTTTCATTTTCTCAAAAATAGACAGTGCGCCTTATAACCTGGTGTGCCTAATGTATGGATTAATTCTGGTTGTGCTTACCGACCTCAAAGCAATTTTATTTGGTACATGGTGTAATGATAAATTTGACCAGCAGATGGTAGTCACACAAGAGATAAGTGTGGACTGCAAGTTGACGCCTATTCAATAAATGACGCTAGCGGTAAGCAAGCGACACCAAAACATTGATATTTCACTGAGAATATAGAGCATTACAGGCGGTGCTAAAAAAATCTGTCAAAATGTTTTAGTACAACTTTAGTAAGCTACGAAGCCACACTACTTGATGGAACGTGGAGCATTACGGCTACCGTAGTCAGACATACTGTGCATACCGGTATTCTGTTGTGTGTATAAGGGCCCCAAAATGGCACATAGTGGAAACATATTATTTGGCATTTTGTTTCACAATGTTATGCAAAACCAACTTTTCTTACCTATTGGTATCTGCTGATGTGTATTTGGGATCTGCATAAGTCCCACAAACATGTTTGTAGTCCGCATCGTACTCAATAAGCTTCTTCTTTTTCTCTATCCTCTTGTTATGGGGCAGTCATCTTCCGCTGTTGCCGTTTTTAAAAGTAGCGTACAGTTCTAACTTATATCTGTCAGTAGACTCTGGGATGTGGAAGTGCTACAAACTACTGTTACGACAAAGATGATGGGGAGAAGACGCTGTTGAAGTAGAGCCAGGTAAATAAGGTCACCCAAAAAACGGCACGTCCTGAAGAGACGGTCAGAAAGCGGCTTCAAGATGGGCTGCAAAATCTTTGCAACATTTTGAGCAAAAAAAACCCATTACATGTTATGTAGACCACAAGGAACTGTTATGAATGTAAAAAAAAAAAAAAGACCCCTTTAATGTGCCTTGTAATCCGATTCGCCTTTTGTATGAAAATAGACCTGAATAGACCCAGTCATCGGCAATGCGCATTGGCAATGGTCCAAAAATTACAGTATTCTTTCAACATTATATCTTTTAGTACAAGGTTCGGCTACAATATAAACTTAAATATTATGGTCAATCTAGAAATACGGCTGTAAATTGCTCACGATGACAGTGTTCTAAGCAATGCTAAATGAGCAATTATGTCTATGGGCTTTTGAATGGATGTGGCCATGATGCTGCTAAACCAAACTAAAAATATTAGAAAGGACATATTGAGTCACTGCAGAATTAAACTTTAGCAGAAACATGATGATCAACTAGTGAAGTGCCATTCATTTGGCCTCCCTAGTGGCTGTGGCCCTAAACAACTGCACAGAGTTTTTATGCGAGGGGCCGGCTTTAAGGAACACCACAGACATGGTTCTTGTTTGTTCTTTTTTCTTTATTTATATTCTCATAGTTACAAATCAGAGATGATGTATCATTCTTTGAGCCCAAAAGTAACATTTCTGGGTACGAAATATTAGATTAGAGAGAGGCCTGCCATGCACCGATAAGAGTATGAGTGCCACCTAATGTTCAAAAAGCCATTGCATGGTTTATAGAAAAGTGATGTCCTTTCAATATTTACACATTGGTATATTGGGTGTTACTTTCGGAGCAAAAATGCACAGATTAGAAAATGTAGGACATAGAGTGACTTCTGCTGTCATATACTCTAAGATCCTGTAAACTGAATTGTTTTCCAACTGTGCTTTTCTTTTGATAAGTAACAATTAGTGTTAATGTTTTTATTCATTTGATTTGCAGTACTAACTAACCAGAGGTTCTGAATGCAAATCAACCATGCCCCTAAAAAAATCACACCGGTAACCAGTGACATGTCACCGGGTGAGACAATATTTTTTTAGGAACTGAATTCTTGCAGCCAACAGAACAGAACAAGAACCACTCAAGCAACTATAACCTACAAGATGTCATCTTGGTGTTGTCAAGGTTCCTTACCTGGATACAGGCTTGTTTCTGGCAGGCACACAGAGGACTGCCTCAGTGTGTAAATGTGTCATGAAGCACAGCTGTCTTCAACTCCATTTTATGCACAGATAAGACAGCCTTATTATGCATTTGCACACACACACACACACACACACACACACACACACACACACACACACACACACACACACACACACACACACACACACACACACACACACACACACACACACACACACACACACACACACACACACACACACACACACACACACACACACACACACAAATGCAGAATAGGTGGATCTACATTTTGCACACACCCATGCACACACCTCCAACTATTAGATGACCGTATTACTTCTGGCACTGTGGTTTTCAGTACCTCATTTCCTTGGCAGCTAAGGAGCCCGCAGCTGCTCAACTTGAGGATATATCTACAAATAGGGCAGATAAGGAAAGCAGAGGATTACATTAGGGCTGCAGATATCGATTATTTTAGTATTCAAATAATCTATCGATTAAAGTTTGTTTGATTAATTAATTAATCAGATAAAACACTTGTTGTAGCACCAATGTGTATTTTAGGGAATATTAAATATTCTTTCTTCTTCCAAATATTGTCATTCTTTTTTTTGAAAAATGCACATCATCAACATTGAGAAGGCACTTTTAAGGTGTGCATTAATAAAAAATAACAGTTGCAGATTAAATTAAAAGCATTTTGCCCAGAATACCACATCCTTATTAAAATCATGTAAATTCCCATGATATTGGCATGCGTTGTCTTTCTACAAATCCTGCTGACTAGCAGTGTCATATAAACACATTATAGATGCATTGAAAGTGTGATAGTAATTATAAACAATTTGGCTGCTTTCTTTTTTTTTTTTTTAACCTATATTCAATCCGGCTTCATAGCCTCCTGGGAACCAGCGTCCATTGCAGTGGACATTCATGAACATACATACACGATGTTATGTAAACATAACAGATTATAGCAGTATTGCTTAATTTTCATGCATACTCCCTCTATAAAGCTCAGACTTCACATTTCGGGGGACAAAAATAGCCATGTTAAGCAAAACATAAATGTCCTCTGCAAAGGATGCTTGTTAGAAGATATTTACAAGACTGGCTTTAATGCAGCTAACCTGCACAGGGATCTATTATGATCATCGTTCATACGGAGACCCACAAACAGTGCCAAAATCTGGTGGGATGTACAATACGTAGTCGGAGAGTGACAATTGCTTTCAACACAACAGGGCAGGAGAACTGAGTCTTGGGTTAGTGAATTACAAACTTCTGTTTGGCTTCCTGTAAATCCGCTTTCAAGCAATCTACCTTTTCTTCTTCCGAATTATAAGACACAAAAGGATAACATTGGATTGAACACTGGGTACAGTGTATTGTAGACCAGGGATCTCAAACTCAATTTACCTGGGGGCTGCTAGAGCTATTGTGTGGGTGAGGCTGGGCTGCATATTATTCACTTCACAATCACATTTTTACCATGTGACTACATTTGTTGACAACTCCTACTCGCAGCTACAATCATGGTCAAAAGTTTACATTCACTTGTAAAGAACATAATGTCATGGCTGTCTTGAGTTTTCAATAATTTCTACAACTTATTTTTTTGTGATAGAGTGATAGGAGCACATACTTGTTGGTCACAAAAAACATTCATGACGTTTGGTTCTTTTATGAATTTATTATGGGTTTACTGAAAATGTGACCAAATCTACTGGATCAAAAGTATACATACAGCAATGTTAATATTTGTTTTCATGTCCCTTGGCAAGTTTCACTGCAATAAGGCGCTTTTGGTAGCCATCCACAAGCTTCTGGTTGCATTTTTGACCACTCCTCTTGACAAAATTGGTGCAGTTCAGCTAAATTTGTTGGTTTTCTGACATGGACTTGTTTCTTCAGCATTGTTCGCACGTTTAAGTCAGGACTTTGGGAAGGCCATTCTAAAACCTTAAAACTAGCCTGATTTAGCCGTTCCTTTATCACTTTTGAAGTGTTTTTGGGGTAATTGTCCTGTTGGAACACCCAACTGCGTCCAAGACCCAACCTCCGGGCTGATGATTTTAGGTTGTCCTGAAGAATTTGGAGGTAATCCTCCTTTTTAATTGTCCCATTTACTCTCTGTAAAGCACCGGTTCCATTGGCACCAACACAGGTCCAGAGCATAATACTACCACCACCATGCTTGACGGTAGGCATGGTTTTCTTGAGTGAAAACTTGCCAAGGGACATGTAAACAAATATCAATATTGCTGTATGTATACTTTTGACCCAGAAAATTTGGTCAAATTTTCAGTAGACCCATAATAAATGTATAAAAGAACCAAACTTCATGAATGTTTTTTGTGACAAACAAGTATGTGCTCCAATCACTCTATCACAAAAAATAAGAGTTGTAGAAATGATTGGAAACTCAAGACAGCCATGAGATTATGTTCTTTACAAGTGTATGCAACATTTGACCACGACTGTATACAGAGACTTAAGCTATGGAAGGCCTTAAATCATTATAAATGTAAAATTGTAGACTTACGCTTGCTGACAGAAAGTTGTAATGTTTTGTGTTTGTATCATTGTTGTATTTAGTAATGAGGCTCTGAAAACTTGATTCACATCCGAATCGTGTTGCGATTCTGAACCGATTACAACAATTTTTCAAATACGCTTTTTTTTAGGTCATCTCCGCACTTATTTTTGGCACCTATACATCATGTTTTGTAACCTGTTAAATTGTAATTTATAAACCAAATCATATATTGAGAGAAACGATTTGAAATGAGAATCGTGGCAAATGGAGAACGCATTCTGAATCAAATCACCACCGCAAGAATCGTGAATTTGTTGTAGGGTTAGCATTCACGGTATTTAGTGCTCCTTTTAGTGGGATTTAAGATTGCCACTATATATTTAACTATTAGCCGCCCAGGTTGCAAAATATGGGCCTGTGGGACCACAAATGGCCGGCGGGCGGCGAGTTTGACACCCCTGCTGCAGACGATCCAGTTTGTAATAACCTTTGGTGCAGCTGATGACCGGACAGGATTAGCAAGAAATCCCACGTGACTGTCGCTCTCCCTTAAACCTCCACGCCCCTCTGTGCTTTGCACAGACCAAACCCCATGTCTGGACACTGACCTTTGACCTTTGCTACACAGAAGACCTTAAAAGGCCTTTGCTACAAAGTCAGACATTGACCCACCAGAGTTAGAGTATGGAATGTTGACCTCACCATTCTCTAAACATATCCCCCGTTTTTGCTGCAGATAAAGTCATCAGGAGCCATGCTTTCATTTGACATATTTAGGAATGTTAAAACACATCTCAAAAACATTTTGAAATATTCAAAAGTGCAATTCAATCGGGAAGATATACGGGCATGCAAAGCATGTTGAAAGAGGAGCAACTGAAAGGAGATGCGAAGTCACCTGAGGGTTGAGGTATGTTGTCCTGACACTTTCTGGAGGGCCCAAAATCCATCAGTCAAATTGTGTCCTTTCAGCCAAATGACAGCATACAGCCGTTTCCCGTCCTCATTCCATCCCCTTCCACACCTTTTCCTCCTGCTGCTGATTGAGAGCGATCGAATTTGGCCAGGGGATGCCAAACACACTCAGTGTCTTTTGGCGGGGCTTTTTGCAGCAGAGAAATGCAAAGCATTTAGAAGCTGAAGAAAAGAACAGACCAGAGTTATTATGGAAATCATGTGAAAACGCAATTTTTTATCAATCTTTACAGATTGATGCAAAACCGTATGTCGGTGAATTGCCTCTTTGGCTTACAGTGAATTTAGTATTGCTCTTCATTTTGATGGGACTTTGCTGCATACAAGACAACTTTTTTCAAGAGTAAAAAGCATGACAAGAGTGTCAAGCAAAAAAAACAAAAAACAGTGGAATTGCCTTATAAGGACATATAGCAAATTTAGCAGGTTTCATATTCATACTATTCAGTTCTATAGGTCTAAACCAGGGGTGTCAAACTCGTTGTAGATCGGGGGCCACATGGAGAAAAATCTACTCCCAAGTGGGCCGGACTGGTAATATCAGGGCACGATAACTTAAAAATAAAGACAACGTCAGATTGTTTTCTTTGTTTAAAAATAGAACAAGCACATTCTGAAAATGTACAAATCATAGCTGTTTTTTTTTTTTTACACTTACATGTTGCGGTTAATAGTATTCTATCTTTATTTGTCGTTATTTATATTTTCTGATGAAAAAAAAAATTATATCAAAATCAAATTACAGTATGTCATTTATGTAGTTTGATCATTTTTCTCGACTCACATGATGTGGTTTATTTTGTACATCTGTAGCATCATCTACAAAGATACAAATAATTGCTATTGCGACATCCAGTGGACACATTTAGAAAAGCAGTTTCTTTTATTCTAAAATTTCAGGTTAATTTTTATACTTCGCAAAATCAGCCCGCGGGCCGGATAAAACCTGTTCGCGGGCCTGAGACGGCCCTCGGGCTGTACATTTGACACCCCTGGTCTAAACCTTATACGTAACACACTGTAAACATTTTCATTGTAAATTTACTGCTAATTATTGGCATTGTACTTTCACAGTAATTTACTGGGGAAATAGTGGTTGATTGCTGTGAAATATGAAGGTATCAAGAAATGGTACAGTATTTTACTGTGAAAATGTGTTGTAAAGTCTTGGTACATTTTTACAGCGTTCATGCAGCAATCAATATTTGTGTATCCATATTATTTAGACTTAGACTTAGACAAACTTTATTGATCTACAAGGGAAATTGTTGCTCGGTTACAAAGGACGGAAGGGTAAGGATGGAAAGGATAATGCTGGTATAAAGTTGACTAAAAATGTACCTTAGTAGCAATATAAAATATAATATATATGTAATATTTACATATTATATATACAGTACTGATATATTATAATATTATATTATATTTGTATTTAATATATAACACATTCCAATTACCATGTACAATATTACAGTATATGTAACAGCTGCAGCAAAACAAAGGGTCAGCATTTACCCATGTACTCCAACTATAAGAACCCAATTAGTTTAAACCCAGAAATACCAATCATGCCACTGACGTCATTAGATTCCATACTACAGTGATTTACCAACGTGCATCCAATCGGAATGTGTTCGGACTTGATTGTAAAAAGGATTAGCGACAATAGCATCGAAATGACGCCGGCACGGTGGAATTCTTCATGGATATAATGAACCACCGTCACGTGCGTATGTGTGAGTGTGATTGTGTGAGTGCGTGGAAGCTGACCGCGGAGCTCTCCATGGTGCCTCCATGCAGACGCAGCAACAAATACCTGCAAAAAATTAAACGTGATTTAATTACTAAATCAAACTCATACCAGAATGAAGCTTTTTTTTTTTAATAGTATTTTTAAATGCACATACATCTGCAAGTGTGTTTACATTTTGGTGAATTTATTGTATAAAATAATGCACACACACACACACACACACACACACACACACACACACACACACACTTACATATATATATACTGTATATATATATATATATATATATATATATATATATATATATATATATATACTGTATATATATATATATATATATATATATATATATATATATATATATATATATATATATATATATATATATATATATATATATATATATATACTGTATATATATATATATATATATATATGTGTGTATATATATATATATATATATATGTGTATATATATATATATATATATATATATATATATATATATATATATATATATATATATATATATATATATATATATATATATATATATATATATATATATATATATATATATACACAATCATATCGAATGAAAGGAAAATCATTCATTCAACTCACATTTAAATGTCACAAATGTGTTACAAAAGAGATCAGTTAGAATAATACATAATGTTGGATATAGAGGACATACAAACCTTTTATTTATTAAATCACAATTATTGAAATTCAACGATTTGGTGCATTCGCAAACAGCTAAAATGATGTGCAAAGCAAACTATAACCTGCTACCCAAGAATGTACAACTATTCTCAACAAAAGAGGAGAAATATATAATTTAAAACATGTGTATGCTTGTACAACACTTAAAACCTTTAGCATATCAGTATGTGGAATTACATTATGGAATGGATTAACCAAAGAAATCAAACAAATCACCAATATGATTCAGTTTAAACTACAAGTGTTCACATAGTACACAAAACAAGAATTATGATAAACATCTTGAACCTTTTTTTTCCTTTTTTTTTATTGAAACAAAGATGATTTATTTTTTAATATTTGTTTGCTTACCAAGGTATATTATTTATTTATTATGCATTTGTTCACTGTTCTGTTACAGAGAACAAGGACATTGGATACAATTGCTATGGTATGAAAAGGGGTAGGATTAAATAAACTCTGCTTCTTCCTACTCCTTTTCGGACGTGCTGTAATGAAACTGATGGAATTGTGTGATGCAGTGCATTGTATCGTATGCATGTTCCAAATAAACTGATCTAGTTACTAAATTAAACTCATACCAGAATGAAGTTGTTTTTTTAAATAGTATTGTAAATGCACATGCATCTGCAAGTGTTGTATTTATTGTGTAAAATAATGCACAGCATATATGATTAATATAGAATTAAAGGACCGTTTCATTCCAAATGTAAATGTCACAAATAATTTCATCAAAATTGATGTACATTCTGTCAACTGTATTTAATGTTATATTTTGACACATAACCTTGCTTCTTTAGTGGTCATTTTTTTAAACATTTTTTTAACTATAGCGCATTCCTGCTTTATTATGGTGGAGACCATAGTGGTCATGTTTTAAGAAAGACCAATAATAGAAATTATGCTTGGTCAGTTAAAAACCATTAGATCCTTTTCAAACTTCAGAACAGACCGGTGAAGGTTACATGTTAGAAACATGCTCTTTGCCATGACTTTTTTTTTTTAGCTTTGCAGAAAATCCAAGTGGGTCACTAACCTTCATCCTGCACTTTTTTTTTTACGCGCGGGGACGAGGCAAGGAGCTGCTTGTATTCAGCAAGAAAGGGCAAAAGTTGTCACTTTCTTAGAAACTGGTGATCTGCAGTCACTTTGTGCATATGCTTTGGTGGCTAAATCCCAATTAGGGTCGGCTGACACGCTGCTCTATTCATGCCTGCATACATTTGCCTAGGAATGGATGTGGCGCTAAACGCGTCGGACACCACAGAGAATCGGCCTGAGTGACACGTTCTTTCTGGGGCGCTGGAGTGAGAAAAGGTATGAATTTATAAGGTACACCGAAACATATCAATTCACGCGACTTCACGCGCCTTTTGTGCGCGTCTTCTCTTGCACAACAAAGTGAGTTTGAACCCCTGCAAATGTGCCTCTGAAAACTAAGACTTTTTTTTTTTTTTTTTTTTTTTTTTTTTGAATGGGCGCAAGGGCAGGGGGGGAAAAAAAAGGAAAAAAGGTTGGGAATAAAATTACGCATGCATGAGCGGAGTTGAATTATGTGGCGTTTATTTGCATACTCCGGAATATTAGTCTGGGTTAAAATCCTAATCGTGTCACCTGGTGGGAGTCCCATACGAGCACAATTACTATTCACTGGGTCGCCAATGTCCCACCCGCGTTAAGCAGCTGGTCATGATGCTGCAGCTTGCATCTTTCCCTGTGCACAAAACACACACACACACACACACAATTAATTTGCATAAAATGCATCAAATGTGGCTGATACATGCATTAATCATATAGTTATTATTATATTTGAGGTGGGGTTTTAAAACGTGGGAAACTTTCAGAAATAGGTTGCACAATGATTGGGCTCTCTTGAATAGAGGCACACAAAGTTTTATGGGTCGACATAAAAAATGTGTTTTCTTCTGAGCTCGGAGGGGTCCCTAAATAGTGGGCCATTGAAAGCGGTCCAGGAGAGGTGGTGGTGAACCCTTGGCACCGCTCAAGTATAGTCAGGGGGCATGAATGGAGATCCCTGGTGGGGCATTGCTCTCTGTATTTACGCCTTGCTTTGCAGACAGGTTGTTCCTTCTTATGTTCATGCATCATCAATGGCCGACCGGTTAAATCACAGCCCCCGTCGTTGACACTGTAAACATAATGCATGGCAAGAGCCAGGCTGAGGCTCCCATAAACCCTTCAAAACTTCAATCCCTTCTCAGGTCGTAATTAAACAACTTTATATTGATGTCAGTTGCATTTAAGAACTGCATTGACTCGACTAGATTGTCCTAGAATTAAAAAAAATCCAACATTGTAATTGATGTTTAGTGCAAAGAAACACATTTAATTTTCCATCCCATGTTTGCAAGCCTATATAAAGTCTTAAAATCAGATTTTTTTCCCCCTGTTTGGAGTGCAGAAGGTGGATGGGAACCAACGTAAAAAAGACATGTTAATAAATAACTCCTCCACACATGCAGACAGGCGCAATGGAGGAGCGCGCATAGAAAGGCGCAACACCGTGGAAGCTGCACATTCACTCATGCATTGTTCAATTCATTAATTCTATGTCGTAAGTCACATAGGAAACGATAATTGCAATTGATGAATAAATACATGTGTGTGATTATGTTGGGGTATTAATCAACTTTTGCATGACAGGTCAAAAGTTAGCATGTTAAGGTGTATCTGCTTTATTAAAGGACCGTTTTCAATTGTTTTACCTGTGGAAAATCCAATCTGGACAATTTTGTTTTTGCATGGAACACATTGTGGTGAAGAAAAAAAAAAAGGATCAATAATCGAACAGATCATTAGTCACTCATCTGAATAATTTACATTTTATTAAAGTATGCATGCACACTGCAGCAAACACACAATTAAATACTTTTTTTTTTTTAAATTGCCACTTTCATATTGCTTGAATACGCATAGATGTACTAATTAACTGATCAAGGAGTTTTTTTTCCACTATTTTGCTTCATAAAAAGAGCAGCTGTAAAAATAATTAGTCAAAGTTTTTGGATGGTGCTTGAAGCAGAATGAAGATAGTTTAAAGAAATGGTCTTTCTTTTTGTATGCATGAAGAAGAATAAAATGGTATAGGGAAATGGTGTTTCTGCTTCCATGGGTCATGAAGCAGAGTTCAATAGTATAAGGAAATGGTGTTTTCAATGTGTCATGAAGCAGAATAAGAATACGTTTTTTGTTTGTATATTATGATGTGGAATAAAACAGAATAGGAACATGGTGTTTCTGTTTTTCTGCATGTGCAAGCAGAATACTATGGTATGGGGACATGCTTTTTCTGTTCGTACAGGATGAAGCAGAATAAAATGGTATAAGGACATGGTGTTGCAGTTTGTATCCTGAAGCAGAATAAAATGGTATAAGGACATGGTGTTGCTGTCTGTGTCGTGAAGCAGATTAAAATGGTATAAAAACATGGTGTTGCGGTTTGTATCATGAAGCAGAATAAAATGGTATAAGGACATGGTGTTGCAGTTTGTATCGTGAAGCAGAATACAAATAAAATGGTATACAGACAAGGTGTTGCTGTTTGAATAGTGAAGCAGAGTAAAATGGTATAAGGACAAGGTGTTGGTTGTATAGTGAAGCAGAATAAAATGGTATAAGGACATGGTGTTGCAGTTTGTATCGTGAAGCAGAATTAAATTGTATAAGGACATGGTGTCGCTGTTTGTATCGTGAAGCAGATCAAAATGGTATAAGGATATGGTGCTGCAGTTTCTATCGAGAAGCAGAATAAAATGGTATAAGGACATGGTGTTGCTGTTTGTACCGTGAAGCAGAATAAAAATAAAATGGTATACGGATAAGGTGTTCCTGTTTGTATAGTGAAGCAGAATAAAATGGTATAAGGACAAGGTGTTGCTGTTTGTATAGTGAAGCAGAATAAAATGGTATAAGGACAAAGTGTTGCTGTTTGTATAGTGAAGCAAAATAAAATGGTATGAGGACATGGTGTTGCAGTTTGTATCGTGAAGAAGAATAAAATGGTATAAGGACATGGTGTTGCAGTTGTATCGTTAAGCAGAATAAAATGGTATAAGGACATGGTGTTGCTGTTTGTATCGTGAAGCAGAATAAAAATAAAATTGTATACGGACAAGGTAATCCGTTTGTATAGTGAAGCAGAATAAAATGGTATAAGGACAAGGTGTTGTTTGTATCGTGAAGCAGAAAAAAATGGCATACGGATATGGTGTTGCAGTTTCTACCGTGAAGCAGAATAAAATGGTATAAGGACATGGTGTTGCAGTTGTATCGTCAAGCAGAATAAAATGGTATAAGGACATGGTGTTGCTGTTTGTATCGTGAAGCAGAATAAAACGGTATAAGGACATGGTGTTGCTGTTTGTATCGTGAAGCAGAATAAAATGGTATAAGGACATGGTGTTGCGGTTTGTATCGTGAAGCAGAATAAAATGGTATAAGGACATGGTGTTGCGGTTTGTAACATGAAGCAGAATAAAATGGTATAAGGACAAGGTGTTGCTGTTTGTATAGTGAAACAGAATTAAATGGTATAAGGACAAGGTGTTGTTTGTATAGTGAAACAGAATTAAATGGTATAAGGACAATGTGTTGCTGTTTGTATAGTGAAACATAATTAAATGGTATAAGGACAATGTGTTGCTGTTTGTATAGTGAAACAGAATTAAATGGTATAAGGACAAGGTGTTGTTGTTTGTATCGTGAAGCAGAATAAAATGGTATAAGGACATGGTGGTGCTGTTTGTATCGTGAAGCAGAATAAAATGGTATAAGGACATGGTGTTGCGGTTTGTAACATGAAGCAGAATAAAATGGTATAAGGACAAGGTGTTGCTGTTTGTATAGTGAAACAGAATTAAATGGTATAAGGACAAGGTGTTGCTGTTTGTATAGTGAAACAGAATTAAATGGTATAAGGACAAGGTGTTGCTGTTTGTAACGTGAAGCAGAATACATTGGTATAAGGACAAGGTGTTGCTGTTTGTAGTGAAGCAGAATAAAATGGTATAAGGACAAGGTGCTGTTGTTTGTATAGTGAAACAGAATTAAATGGTATAAGGACAATGTGTTGCTGTTTGTATAGTGAAACAGAATTAAATGGTATAAGGACAAGGTGTTGCTGTTTGTAGTGAAGCAGAATAAAATGGTATAAGGACAAGGTGTTGCTGTTTGTAGTGAAGCAGAATAAAATGGTATAAGGACAAGGTGTTGTTGTTTGTATAGTGAAACAGAATTAAATGGTATAAGGACAATGTGTTGCTGTTTGTATAGTGAAACAGAATTAAATGGTATAAGGACAAGGTGTTGCTGTTTGTAGTGAAGCAGAATAAAATGGTATAAGGACAAGGTGTTGCTGTTTGTAGTGAAGCAGAATAAAATGGTATAAGGACAGGGTGTTGCTGCATGCATGTGTGTGTTTGAAAGGCTTCTTTCCACGTTTCTGGCCTCTTCTCCCGCTGCTGGTTGTTCCCTTTCAGTACCTGCCTCATCTCAAGCCGGCACACGCCGAGAGTCAATAGAAGTTAACAAGTCCTCTAAACTTTCCTGCTCCTTTTGTCTCAGTAAGGAAACAAAGGAGGGGGAGAAGAGTGCGCGTTGACGTCTATAATAGACCAAAGGATGCCAGCAGAGTAGATTTAAAGTAACCATTGATTTCTAAAAAAAAAAAAAGCATAGCTTGAATGGGGAAGCGTGGAAAAGGATGGCGATTTATGGAGAAATTATACAGTGGATGTGTCAGTTAAAATATCGGAACTGTCTGCAGGACAAAGCCACATGCTGAGGATTAATGGTCGCACTGGACCTTTGATTCTGCGCCCTCTTTTCTCGGCCCTTGACAAATTGGATTTTGGGGATGGGAAGGTCGCCGGGCGCTTTTGTTCTCATGACCGGTTCGGAGCCATTCATTATGCGGCGGGGGTGAGGGAAAGTCTCCATGTGAGCAGGCCGGTGTGTTCTCCACTGTCCTCACAGCTGCAACTCTCTCACACTCACACGCACACGCACACGCACTACTCTCCCATCTGAGCCACCTTGCAGTGCACTTGCATCCCTATAGGGAAGAGGAGGCGGGAGTGTGTGTGTGCGTGGGGGGGTCACCTTGCCTGCACCCATCACTAGAAAAGCGGGGTGCATAACGCCACCGCGTCACTTTGAGGGCGGATATCGGCCATTAGTCCTCCTCCTTGTGCAGCCCGCGTCAACTTTCCCCGCCGCACTCTCTCTCTCTCCCTCTCTCCCCTCTCTTGGCTTCCATCAGCCTTCATGGTTCTGATCTCACCCCACGCCATGCAAGCCACCCGGGCGTCCACCGCCGTCAGTCTGGTTGCAGACTGCGGAATCCCAGCCGGGCTCCGGATAGGACCGATGCCGGGCGTCTTTAAATTGGGGAAGTACGTGTCGGACCGCAAAGATTTTGGGCCCAAGAAGAAGGTAACTTTTAAATTGTATGGAGAACTTTTTTTTTAAAATTATTCTTACATTATGCATTTTTCCCCCCAACATTCTTAACTATAACAATTGAATTTGTTTATTATTTTGAAAAAAAGTAGCACTGTCAAGCTCAATCGGATCCCGCCTGCCTTATTAATGGGTTTGTGCTGTCAGGCTGGAAATAATTGAGCCCAATAAGTGACCAACTTGTCAGTCTGGGCTTCTACTTAACCGTCCTAATGGGCAAGCAGCTTCCATGCCCTCAAACGCCTCACATTTCCCCCGCCTGGCGGGCCTGTTATCCCGATGTTTCATTTTAATGGAATGTGGCCTCAGAAAGATGTCACTGCAGACTCGGAGTGAGAACACAAAATATCCAGCTGCGGGGTTTCAATATTTAAATCATTTAAAAAAATAATTATTCATATTATTATCATAGATAAACGATAGTAAACAATTTCCCCCCCATAAATGCATTTAGAGGCTCACCCTGTTATTGTGGCGGCTGTCAGCGGCGGTGATTGATGCATCTAAATGCGTGGCCCCCGGGCTGCGGGCGATCATCAGGTGCAATCTCCGTGTCAAATGTCACGCTTGGATCTTTAATGTCCTTGAACAGTTTAGAAACGCTTTGACACTCCTCAAATTCGTTTCCCATATCAAGTCAATTAGGCCCGTGTGTCATTCACTTTAGTAAATTATCAGCAGAGCGGATAAAGACGCATTAAGCGCGCAGTTGTGCTCATGCGCCTTCAGGTGCCAGTGAGGACGTGGCTGATAGAAACGAATACAATCATTGAGATTATTTTTTTTCTTCCTGTGTCATTAAAATATGAATTTGTGTCATTTAGATTCGTTTGGTGCGGGAGGAGTTTGTGGACGAGTCGGGTTGTCCGGTGCCGGACTGGATCGGACTCATCCGAGCCGCCAGAAACAGTCAAGAACAAAACTTGGAGGCTGTGTCGGAACTACCTGGCGGACAGGTAAAGATTCACCTGTGTTTATGAATATTATAATCACCAACTTGTGCATGGTCACTTTCAAAAAACGTATATTCTTTTTTTTTTGTGTGAAGATTTTTTACCGAGTGATGAGAGAAATTCCAGCCGGAGAGGAGCTCAGTGTTTGGTATTCTAATGCTTTGGCTCAGTGGTACGACATCCCCACCACGGCAACCCCCACGCATGACGAGAAAGGTGAGACATGAGCAGACAGAAAAAAAAATGACAAATTAAAAATAAATACCATTAAATGACCAAGTTAAACATTTTGTAAAGTGATGGAAATGGGATGGAAATCAATGACATGTTCTTTTCCCTCGGTCGACAAAAAAAAATCGATATAACAAAGTTAAGTTATTTCGTAAAAAAAATGTTTTTACCTTTATATATTCGATACAATACAGATTTTTTTAAAACCCACACACGCACATGCTGCCAATTAAAAATACTGCAATCACATAAAAAGACAACAAAAATAAATACAAATAAAAACGAAAAATGCTGCAAATGGCTTAACAACAAACCCACACGCAATAATAATAAAAAAACTGTACAACAATGATTCGTTCTTATTAAAAAAATAAACACTATTTGGGGATAATGACGCCGGTGCTTGGGGATTATCCTAAATGCTTGTAATCTCACAGCAAGAGTTAATCCGTTTAGAAAAGAAAAGCAAATCCTTTACACACATTTATATACCTATAATTAGATACACATTATTTAATTGACCATGGATAATTGTTTATATGTTTCTTAAACATCAAAAATATATCAAAGTAAAATACATTAATTACAGAACTTGAAATGTGGATTAAAAAAAACCAAAACGCCATCCTAATCACCCCAAGAGGAGTCCCTAAAAGAAGAGGCTGTCTATTTATATGGAGGTTAACGAATGTCACCAGGCCATTAATATTCATGCATTCAAAAGCAAATAAATTACAAAAAACGAGTGCTTCACGGTAAATTAGGTGGGTGCGTTAAGGTATTGTGGCCTAATGAATGCTGACTTTTATGTGGAGTGTATATTGCCCTGATTCCCCGGCCCAGCGCACCGTGTGTACGCTCCTGGACATACGCCGCGGCCCATTATTAGGCGTCAACAGATGGGTCGGCCTCATTGTTTCTGCAGACTTGCGATTTCAAGCCACAGCTGCTGTGACTTCCACGGCGAGAGGAGGAAAGTAGAGTCTTCAATGCATCGCTCTCGGGGCGCCAGATTGGGCTGGGCGTTTTGCGCTTTTGATGAGAATCATTAACAATGGCCCGGGTGAGGATTACAAAATCATTACATCTATATCAACCCCTGAACGCCCGCCTGGGAGTCATTAAAACATGACTCACCCTGGCTGTCACCCTTTCAAACTATTGAGAGCGGAAGGCCGTTTCAAAAAGCTGGTTAAATGGCGTCTTTCTGCACAGGTCGCCGTACCTGTTACATTTAAAAATGCATGTAAATAATGAATACACTTACACACTCTGCACATTTGCATCGAAGTACAATTATAGTCGATCAAGTGTGAAACACGTTTTTTTTTAAATTCAAGAGTTCAATTAGGAGACCAATTAAAGGACGTTTTTGCAGCTCATCAGTAAAATTTAAAATTTGAATTCGAACTGAATTCGTTTTTCTATTAGCTATAAAATTCAAATTGCATAATTATAATTAACACGTGTCCCCAATCTATAACAAGTAAGAGTGTCACTTTTTGAATTAAAATACAACTTTTAACTATATCTAATTTTTTAGATTTATTTAGTGGTTTGCAGCTTAATATTTGTTGTGTATTTGTATACTGGGCAATTCGTTTTCATTGAGGACCACATTGCAGTTCAACAGTGAATATAATTTATTTTTAATGTATATTTGCCTCATGATATTATTTCACAATTATTATGCATTTGATTCATATTTTTTCACGCATAAAAAATTGATGAATAACTTGCTTTGAAATCATCAATCAGAGTAACAAGCCGATTTTTAAGTATTTATTTTCATTTAAACATGTAACATTACATTTCAAAGACATGCACTTGCATGCTATTTTTCTGTCAAATATGAAAGAACAAATACATTTAGTGTCAAAGATGATGTGCTTAATTGACGACCATTAATTTTCAGGCTTTCGTGGGCCATGTAAAAGATGTGGCCCCCGGGCCTTGAGTTTAACACCTGTAAAATAAACAATGGACAAAATAACAAAATGTACCAACATATAGTTTGAATGAAATATATGAATGGGATTTATTACAGTCAGTGCATATTTTTCCAAAGGCAACATGCACACGTTTTCAAAAATACAGTCAAAAAACAAGACAATTTTTAAGACAGTTTGAAATTGGAGGCCAGAAGCATACATTTATACTGTAGACACTGTAAAAATCTTCATTGTAAATTCACAGTAAATTGCTGGCTAATAGATGCCTTGCTTTCATGCATGAGTAACATAATGTGAAGTTAAATGCTGTAAAATATAAGGGCATTGTAATTTTTTCAGTAATGTGTTTCAAGGTTACAGTAAATTTTGATTATAGTATTTTGCTGTGAAATAATTATTTTAAAAGCTGTGAAATCCATGGTAAATTATTAGAGTGTACCAAATAATTATAACGTACACATTTTTAAAAATCGTATTCTGATCAGAGGATATGGTAGCATATTAAGCCATTATATTATATTAATAATTTATAAATTTTTGATTATTTCCAGCATTCCATTTATTCATCATGGTCTCCTTTTCTTGTCATTTGTTTGTCTTCTATTGTCTTTAATTATGCATGGTTTCAAACTCACGTTTACATCATCCTGGCACTATCAGACATTTAAAGAGAGTTATACCAATCACTTTGGGCCGTATTGATTTCCAAAAATAGTCACGATCTCATTCAGACCCAACGATCTTTGTGCATCCATCACTGACCTGGGTCTTTCTGACTTGTGCAGGTGAGGAGCGTTACATCTGCTGGTACTGCTGGAGAATCTTCAAGTACCCCAACACCCTCAAAGCTCACGTCCACTTCCACTGCGCCCTCAGCAACGGTCGAGGCTTCGTGAATAGCGAGCAGGCCCGCGGCACGGAAACCTTCAGCCGGTCCCCGAAGTCTGGGGACATCCCCAACACGTCCTCGCACAACATCTCAGACTCCAACAGGCGGCCTTTGTCCTCACCTTTCCTGGGAAAAGCCGGGCTGGCCAAGAGAAGCAGCGCCGAGGAGCAGGACCGAGCCCTGGACATGAGCGTCACCTCGTCCCGGAACCACGCACACATGCTCGGCCTCGGCTCAGCGTCGTCGGTGCTGACCTCCATGGGCTTCCACCCGGGTGTGCGCTCCGCCTTCAAGCCCACCGGCGTGGCGAAAGGCCCGATGGGTGACGACGCCGGCTCCAAGATGGCCGGGCTGGGATTCGGCAAACTCATCGGGAACATGAAGCCGAACGGAAGCGGGAACCCCTCAGCCAAGTGCGGCCCCGCCATCATGGACGCTCCCGTCATGCCTTGCGCCAACGCCATCCGGGGCTTTCCTCTCCTGCCTCATGTGGAGGAAACCTCCGCTTTCAAGCACGTCGAGAGTCGCTTGCACGCCGGTCTGTCCCCTTCCCGCTACTCCCACGTGCCCCCAGGACTCCATTTTGAACGCTTCTCCCTGCCGAACCTCGACGGTGTCAAGACTTATGGCGGCGACTGCAACATCCCTCTTATGCCCTTCACGGTCTACAACGGGGAGCTGCTGTACAGTTCCCCGTATTACCCTCTCAAATTCCATTTTAGCAACCTCCTCAAGTACCCAGACTCCATGTCCTACTTTGGAGCGCCCCCCATCACCCAAGACCTGGGCGCCATCACCAACATCGACCGGGAGATAGCCATGCACACGCAGCAGCTCTCCGAAATAGCCGCGGAAAAGAACCGCGCCAGACTGGACCCTTTGCCGGCGAGCAGCAACGGCAACGCCGGCTCCGGCAAACCCAAAAAGGGCCACTTGTGTCTGTACTGCGGCAAGCTGTACTCCCGGAAATACGGCCTGAAAATCCACATGAGGACTCACACGGGCTACAAGCCGCTCAAGTGCAAAGTCTGCTTCCGGCCTTTCGGGGACCCCAGCAACCTGAACAAGCACATCCGACTCCATGCGGAGGGCAACACCCCGTACAGGTGCGACTTCTGCGGCAAGGTTCTGGTGCGGAGGCGGGACCTGGAGAGGCACGTCAAGTCCAGACATCCGGGTCAGACCGTCCGGAAGTTGGACGACAAGGCGAGTTTGTTTGAAGGCGCAGAACCGAAGAGCGATAACGACAGCGACGTGGACGTCTGCTTCACGGACGACCAAAGTGAGCCCGAATCCAGCAAGAATAACGACTAAGACAATTTCACATTTTTTTAAATGTACAATTCCACCATATATTGATACTTCTCTCGCCCCTGTCCTAATATTGCCATCCATTTTCTACCGCTTATTCCTTTCGGGGTCCCATCTCAGCTACAATCGAACGGAAGGCGGGGTACACCCTGGACAAGTCGCCACCTCATCACAGGGCCAACACAGATAGACAGACAATATTCACACTCACACACTAGGGCCAATTTAGTGTTGCCAATCAACCTATCCCCAGGTGCATGTCTTTGGAGGTGGGAAGAAGCCGGAGTACCGGACTCCACACAGAAAGCTCCCGAGCCCGGGATTGAACCCAGGACTACTCAGGACCTTCGTATTGTGAGACAGACGCACTAACCCCTCTTCCACCGTGCTGCCCCTAATATTGCCACGTTTATTTAAAAAAAAACAACTATATCCTAAAGCGGGGGAGTCCATGAGGGGACCTTGGCGCCCATGGTTAGTTTTTTATTGGCCCATCTCACATTGTAGAAATTACATAAAAATAAACAAAGCAAAATGGCACATGAAGAGTAAAAACTGTAGTTTTGTACTGCAAAAACAAAATACGTTTTTTAAACCATTTTGGCACACACACAAAAAAATCAAAATCCAATATGTTGAAAAGAAGAGCAAAATGCATTGTGTAAGGCAGTGGTTCTTAACCTTGTTGGAGGTACCGAACCCCACCAGTTTCATATGCGCATTCACCGAACCCTTTAGTGAAAAATAAAATGTTTTTTTTTCAAATTCAAGACAAAGTTATATGTTTTTGGTAACACTTTAGTATGGGGAACATATTCTAAGTAACAAAGACTTAATTTAGAGTTAATTGGTTAGGGCTAGGGTTAGAGGGTTAGGGTTATAATAAGGCCATGCCGAATAAGGCATTAACAAGTACTTAATAATGACTAGTTAAGAGCCAATATGTTATTAATTTAGTAACTAATTAATGGTGAATATGTTCCCCATACTAAAGTGTTACCATGTTTTTTTTACTGGTGCACAAAATGAACCGTGCATGAACATCACCTTGTTCAAAGAACAAAGCCAACACAGTGCATAAACCTACAACAAATTACACACCTGCAAATCAGTCTGACTTCTGCTGTTGCCGTATCCGTAATACGCCGATAGGGAGAAGTTTTTATTTACACGATGAGTCGGGTGTGTCTTGACCTCCGCCGAACCCCTGAGGCCGACTCACCGAACCCCTACACTGGCATAATGTAAGGGTAAACGTTGATTCTATTAACACAACGCTGACATGCAGGTTAATTATTTGCATATTTTGGATTGTTTTTATCCTTTTTTTTTAAACGCAATTTTAGTTTGGACACCCCTTTCCTATAAATCAAACATTCAAGAGACGATGGCGACTGTATGAAACCATAAGCAAGTTGAAAACTTGTTAAAATTGCAAAATGTCAATGTTGTTTTAATAAGAAAGTGACAGTATATTAGTACTTATTTACATGTATTTTTATTTTGCAGCAATAAAAAAAAAGGCCTCTGTTTTTAATGTACCACTGAGGTTTACTCAGATTTAAAAAAGAAAAAAAAATGTTGCATTCCACTAAACTGGTACATCAAATGATTTTTGTTTAATTATTATTTTTCTTAATCGATTGATGAAATTTACATAATTCACTACAGTCACACTTCCCTGACAATTACTGTTTGCACTTTAAGGAAAACAACATTTGCAAAAAAAAAGAAAAAAAACTGGCTGCCTGATGAATATTTTATGAATAAAATGTATTTCCTTGACTTCATTTAAAACACAGATCCTTGCCTCACTCTTGAACACACTGTACTTAATTTTGCACTTTCTTGCCGAGGCACGCTGTTCTTAAAGAACCAACCAGCAGCGCCCAGTTTATTTATGGAATTATTTCTACAGAGAGAAAATGTATAGACTTGATCTATGTAAAAATGTGTAAAGTATGATATTTCACATTACGGTGTTGTACGTGCTTGTTTATACGTCACATTGTCAAACGGGACAAGATTTTTACCCCTGTCCGATATGTGGTTGTTGTTTTTTTTAATAAATTAAATTGAAAAAAAAAAAAAGTAATGTGTTTTTCCTTAACACTTCACTTTGAGGATTTTTAAGATTTTTTTTCCAGTCACAACTAAGCTCCAGAACAATTATTAGGACTTAATTCCATTATGTTTATCCATGCAATTCACAATGGAGTACTACTATACAATTCGTTTAATTTGTTAAAATTAATAACTGAAATAAAAATATATATTTTTTAACCTGTCTGTATATTTTTTAATTACGATTTTCAGTTATTTCCTATAAGATTTGGGGATATTTTTTCAAAGTATAATTATATATCATAGTATAACCTCACTCGTTTGCCTCTATACTGATTACTTATTAAATTCAGTGGCCTCTTTTGTGCCCAAAAATTTTAATTCTTTAAAAAATATACATTATTATTTTGATCTCATTCAAGTGCTGTATTTATTTGTTTTATGTTTTAGTTTTCTTTGGAGAATACAATGGTATTATAATTGTCAGTCTGTGTTCTTTTCTGAGAATTAATCTGCAGATACAATACTTTCTCCTGCATTGCTGATAAACTAAAGCATCAATATGGCAGAATAATGTTGTGTATTTAGTTTTTAAATCCAAATATGGGCTTTTTAATTACCTAATTACTGTAGCAATTTTGACCAAAACTTCTAACCAAAATAAAAACTATCTGTTGGCATTGTATTTACTATTTGTGACATAAAATAACCAGAATGTGTTTTATTTTATGCATATAATTTCACAATCACTAATGAATAATCAGATAAGATCTAACTCTATTAATTGCTGTATGGCAAAAAAGATATGCAAGTTTGTCAATTCAGAATATGAAAAATAATTATTGCTTATGTACACTATTTCTTAGGCTATTGACAACTGTTGGATGTATAATTATAAAACCTTCACTTTACTTATAAAGGTAATGCCATATCCACATATAACATTATGGGCCAATATAGTTTAGCCTGACTTATCTCCATCAGGCATGCATGATGTGACATGAAGTGATGTCATCCAAGTCTGACAGGATGCAGAGTTATAAGGAGGCGGTTATGATGCAGACACACTGGCATTTTTGCATGCCTGAGGTTGAGTTTGATTTAAAAAAGACAACAAAGAAGAACACACCACAATGCTTGCATAGCAGGTAGCTTAACCAACGAGTGCAGTTCATTCAAGGCCTTTCCTTTCAGACATCAAATTAAAAATATCCTATCCTGTTTTCACTCACTGCAGCCGAATCTAAAATAATAAATAGTATTTACACATGTGAATATCATGCTAAGAAGCAGCAGGAATGGGGAAAAAATGCTCTAACATGTAGCAAGCTTGAGTATTTTGATCCCGGCATTCTGTTGGGACTGGAATGATGAAAGTGGACGCTTTTCACCACTGAAGAGGAGTTCAAATATGTAGAGTTTTTTTCGTCAAGAGATAACAAAATGGATTATGAGATTGCTGTAAGTGTGAAATCAAATTCTGGGAGAGGGCTCTGCTACTTGAACTTGGGTTTACCAACTGGAGCCAATCTTTGGATTTCATTGCTGGTGACCTCAGTACTGCTGAGAGGGGAGTTCTGGGATGCTCAAGCAGTGCAAGCAATAACCCAGTGAAAAAAAAGACTAAAAAAAGCTATGTTACAATAGCCAAAATATTATATACCCATGCACAATATACAAAATTCTGTAAGAACATCAATATTGATGCTACTTTCTCTGTCCCCATATTAATTCAAAAATATGTATCGTACCTAATATTTGCACAGATGTAGAACTGCACTGATGTGTTTCCTTTAGCCATGGGTGTCATTTTTTTAAAGACCACATCGCATTTATGGCTGCCCTCCGAGGGCTGCTTGAAACAGTGAATATATGCATATAATATAATAATAATTATTATTAGTTATATATAAGCATATAATAACCTCGTTATACAATTTGTGTAGGAAATTGTGTTTGTTATTTTTTTTTTATACTAACATATTGATGGATAATTTGCTTTGAAAGCTCAAGTCAAGGGGATAAGGGGATATTTGAATATTTATTTTTGAAAAGGAAACAATGGTTGGAATATCTTGTCGCATGATTTATTTTAAAAGATCTGCAATTGGATGCGGTACGTTTCTTGTCAAAAATTAAAAGAACAAGTATTTTATTATGCACAGTACATTAAAAAAACATTGTCTAACCGGATATGGCCCCCCGGCATTGAGTTTGAAACCTGTGCCTTAAATTATTATTTGTATAGCATGAGTGCTGCAAGAAAAACAAGGGGCGTGCAGTTAGGGTAGGCCTCACTTGTTTTGATGCAAAAAACAAACAAAAAACAAATAATTGATTAAAATAAACATTAATATTTGTTCATTAAACTGTTATAAATATATTTTCTGTACGATTACAATCTAAATTTGATCATATAAGGCAGTGGTTCTCAAACTTCTTTCACCAAGTACCACCATAATGACCGACATTAAAATACCGTAGCATACTCGGCATAAGTATTCATTAAAAACAAGACAGTGGTTTTATTTAACAATTATATGTAATATTGTGGCCACTGTAACATTACACACATTTGGAACAATAACACTGTGTTTGCATATAAGAAAATAAAACACTGTACTTTAATCCAGTGGTCCCCAACCACCGGGCCGTGGACCGGTACCGGTCCGTGAATCGATTGGTACCGGGCCGCACAAGAAATTAAAAAAAAAAAAATTAAAAAATTGCTTTTTTGTTGTTGTTTTTTTTAATTAAATCAACACAAAAAACACAAGATACACTTACAATTAGTGCACCAACCCAAAAAAACTCCCTCCCCCATTTATACTCATTCGCACAAAATGGTTGTTTCTTTCTGTTATTAATATTTCTGGTTCCTACATTATATATCAATATAGATCAATACAGTCTGCAGGGATACAGTCCGTAAGCACACATACTTTTTTATGACAAAAAAAATAAAAAATAAATAAATAAAAAATACCTTACCACCCCCCCTGTTAAATAAATACTTCTCCGACAGTGTTTTCTGACCGACCTAATGTAAAGTAATCTCTTGACAGGTGAGTGTATTGTTACAATACAGAAGATTCAAAACAATATTCAAAACATACCGTTTTAGGTATTTTCATTGAAATCTCTCCGGTGTGGGCCACTATGTCAACCTGGACCAGATTCCAATGTTTTCAAACCAACAACTCATATTTGGCCTCTCAAACTGACACACTTCCCATCACTGTTTTCAAATAATTAACATTTTCCATTGGGAACAACAGGAGGCGGGGGCAAGAAAAACTGGTTGGGAAAGTTTGACTGTGTAAATTCTGATCCAAAGCCAGACTTTACTGGCAAGTCAAGGCTTACACGTCTCTAGAATATTATTGTATTTCTTCAACATTCCATGTCCTTGATCACGAGGACTCTATTCAGCTATTTTCTCTAGCAGGCCATAGGCAACAGGTCAAAAAGATACGACATAGCAGACACTTGTTTCACTTCCAGGAATGCGGTTCACTGTACAGCACTCATTTTCATAGAGCGAGGCACAAAGGTGCAGGGGTGCCAACCGCAATAATCAAGTGAAGCTTCACAGCTTATAATGCGCTCAACAGGGACAAGAGGAACAACAATGGGTCAGGGTTGTGGGGACAATTTATTCCGTTCCGTTTTTTTATGTGGTCAGCCTTGTGTAGCTGAAAATCAGTGCCTTTTTTTCCAACGAAAACTGGGAAATTCTGTCTGGAAGATTTTTCAACTAACCAATAATTATTAATCTACCTCTCCGACACCTACTGTTGACTCCTTTATATGAGGCAGTTAATTATGATCATTGGCGTGAGGATTAAGGATTACTGGGGGTACATCACCAAAAGAGTTTATGTGGAAAATTACTGAAAATGCTATAATATCTTCCCGAGAATCAACACACTCTGCAGTTGACATTTGGTTTTGGTAAAAAAAAAAAAGTTGTGTTATGCAAAACCGTAATTAGGTTAGTAGTCAAGTATGTAGGGAGGTCTTTATTGTCATTGCACAAGTACAACGAAACTTTGTTTTCGGCACAAACCCGTTCAAGATTAGACAAACAAACAGTGTACAGGGTTACAGAACAAGAATGCTGATGGGTCGCCACAAGGCACCCCGTAAAAGATGAGAAAAAAGATGGTAAACGCTGGGGGAGGATGTGTAAAAAAATACAATCACGCCCAGTCTGGAGTGGGAAAAAAAACTCCATAGCAAAGCACATATACATATTACAACATACAACTCGAGACTTGCATCAGAGGGGAGGGAGTGGGAGCTACGGTGGCAGGCTGCAGCTCTTCAGGCGCTGCCCAGCCGTCCATCACCCCTAAGAGATTCGCGTCAAGGGAGTTGGATGGGCGTTGGGGTATGTGTGTGTGGCGTACATTTTTTCTGCATCCATGTGTGTGTTTAAGCTGCGTGTCTCTGTTCCGCGGCCTTGGTGTTCTTGCCAGTCAGTCCAAAGTCAACAACAACAGTGTGTGTCCATGAGAGACAAGAAGGGAGTTTGTTGTGTTTTCGCCGCAATGTCCTCGAAGCCAGGGAAGCAATCCAAGTTAGAATGTTTTGTATGCGAGTGAAAATAAAATTAGCTTTTCACTCTAAATTGTCTATGACTGGTCCTCAAATTCATAGTTGCTAACATTAGCTTATATCTAGAAATGGACATACCTTTCTAGATGTAGGAAGAAAGTGAGTGTGGAGGAGATTGCTGAGAAGAAAAGGTAGATGATATTAACTCAATTAAACAAATAAATAATCAAAAACCGAGTGTGTCGCCAACTTGGTGAAGCAAGTCTAGCTTTGCTATTCTGCACCATACTAAAGATGATATCTAAACGGCAGACATTTACCCATGAAAATATGGAGAAACCGCTGATGGTGTGTTTGTCAGAGAAGCAGCTGGAAGGAGATACCGTACAAGTCTACTTCCCAAAGTAAATGCTGCATGTACATTATTATTATTTTACTTGAAAAAACTACTGTAGTTGTGAGTATTAATTTGATTGTATTGTTTTTATACAATATTTATTATCAAAACGTTTGGTTTTCTCTTTAAAAGATCGGTAGATCGTGAGTTCAAACCCCGGCCGAGTCATAAAAAAAAGACTACAAAAATGGGACCCATTACCTGCTTGCTTGGCACGCAGCATCAAGGGTTGGAATTGGGGGTTAAATCACCAAAATGATTCCAGAGCGCGGCCACCGCTGCTGCTCACTGCTACCCTCACCTCCCACGGGGTGGAACAAGGGGATGGGTCAAATGCAGAGGGTAATTTCACCACACCTCGTGTGTGTGACTATCAGTGGTACTTTAACTTTAACTTTAACTTTAAAAAAGGCATGTACCGTGTCAAAATAGTGTTGTTTTGCGTGGGCCAAGCACCAATTACCGTATTTTTCGGACTATAAGTCGCAGTTTTTTTTATAGTTTGGCCGGGGGTGCGACTTATACTCAGGAGCGACTTATGTGTGAAATTATTAACACATTACCGTAAAATATTGAATAATATTATTTAGCTAATTCACGTAAGAGACTAGACGTATAAGGTTTCATTAGATTTAGCGATTAGGAGTGACAGATTGTTTGGTAAACGTATAGCATGTTCTATATGTTATAGTTATTTGAATGACTCTTACCATAATATGTTACATTAACATACCAGGCACGTTCTTAGTTCGTTATTTATGCGTCATATAACGTACACTTATTCAGCCTGTTGTTCACTAATCTTTATTTATTTTAAATTGCCTTTCAAATGTCTATTCTTGGTGTTGGGTTTTATCAAATAAATGTCCCCAAAAAATGCAACTTATACTCCAGTGCGACGTAGATATGTTGTTTTCCTTCTTTATTATGCATTTTCGGCTGGTGCGACTTATACTCCGGTGCGATTTATACTCCGAAAAATACGGTACATCCATTTCAATCAATTTCACTGGAGGATGTTGATTTGTGTCACAGAAGCTCGTTTAGAGGGCTCTAATAATGTAAAAAAAGGTCATAAAGGTCATTGGAAGGTCAAACAATTTTATTATGCTTTATGAAAATATTTGAATTTATTCATCAAAAAAAAACCCTGGGAGAAAATGGAATTTAAAATTGATTGTGGATATGCCCTGGCAGTTATATGATAAAACATGCTTGATTGAACAATAAAGTCTGTAGTTGAGAGACAGTGGATGCTGATCTCTCTCTCAGTCCAGTGATGCCTAGTGACTGCTCAGCTGCAGGTAAATCTGGACATAAACACAAGTAGTCATCATGCACAACTGGTCAGACGTTGCCTGAGAGAGATGGAACAAACGATGTGCACACAGCATGCAATTGCAGACTGACAACGTAAACCGGGACTGATGTTGCCTTTGCTGGCAGCCTGCGCTCCTGGAGCAGGTAAACCAGGTAGAATAAACACACACAACTGGTTTCCCAGAGCTGCACGAAAATACTCATACACGGAAAATTCCGAAGGCACCTTGAGGGGAAAGTGATGCATGCTGACATCTCTGCACACGACTAACTTGGGGGAAAGGAGAGGGACATCCGAGGACTGGAAGACGGACAGCTGTGCATGTAAATCAGTGTATCAGCTACCATTTACTGCCTTGGTCCAGACCGCTGCTTTACAGGCCTAACACGTGCTTTCTGAGGTTAGGTATAACTGAGGTCCGAACAAGAACTAGGGATCAACAGCTGACAAGTTTGGTTCAGATTGATAAACCAGAAGAAGCGGTTGATAGACGGAGTAGAACGTCAGTGGGATTAGTCCCTAGTTAGGCCTCCGTGTGTCAGTTGCGATAGCAGCAGGTAGAAGGTTGGGACTGTGACACACCAGCTGTGGCCCACTGGTACCCACTCCTCCTCCATCCCTCCGCCACCTCTGCTACACATACACATGCTAAACAGGCCTCTGTCTCAGCAGCGTCCCACATTCAGCTGCAAATTAGCCTGCTTTGGGCCTCAGCTTGATTTGTTTGATGTCATGAATAATGAGGGATGAATTTTCATTTGCCCAGGTTTGTGAAAACTATAATACCTATTGTTCGTGTCCTTTGCATAGAGCAGTCAGGTCTGAGGGCTCAGGAGTCTATTTATGTTCAACTCGCAAACATTTACAATTCAAATCCAAACATTAGCAGGCAGATTGGTGAAATTGGCAATTTGTGGAACATTGCGGTTACGTCGCAAAACAAACAATCACCATTTCACCCATACTGTCCGTGTTAAGATGTCTCACATGAAAGATGACCTCATCATCTTTAAAAATCCAGTAGCAAGGGTGAGAGATAAGGATTCACAGTTAATGGGACAACTTTCTTTGTTAATTATAAATAAAAATGTTGAATGAAATAATTAATTCCTTTTTTGCGTTATTTATGTCACGATGGTGTGAGGTTGCGGTTGTCGGTGTGATCCCCGAATGCAGAGAAGGCAGGCGGTGTGCAAACAGAAGGTCCAAAGTACCAAACGGTATCAAAAACAAAGAGCGCCGGCGTTTGACGGGCAGAAAACCACAGGAGAAAATGCAAAAAATAGCAATAAGCAGGACAACAAATGCAAAACATAAACTACACCAGGGCAAATATAACCCTCTAATCAGTAATTGTCCACAGGGGAGTCTCCTGATTACCAAACAGAGACAGGTGTGTTAATTAGCGGCTCAAAACAGACTGCAGATGAAGCATACAGGACGTGGAAAAAACAGGGAGGAAGGAGAACTGACACAGAAATAGACACAAAACACAGGGAAATAATTTACTAATTTTGGCAGGTCATGACAATTACTATACATTAGAACAGCAAAATATTATAAATATCGTTATGTATGTCAGCTCTGCACCAATATAAACTACAATCTAAACACAAACATGGTTAAATAAGGAACTATCTGACTTTGGGCCCTTTGCTCTCTTTCACTCTCTTCTTTGAGCCATCACTCTCATTACTCCCCTGTTTCCAACACATCACACCCACAGGCCACATCACTCGCAAAACAACCTACATCACCACAGGTGCACCGCTCTCATGTGCACGCTATTGGAGCAGTCCTGCGGAAACAATGTCCAAGTATTTTAAGTTCTGGGAAGTCAATGTGGTCTGGATTGAATACATTTGTATTAAGTAAACTTATTAAACAAATCATTGAAGCATTGCAATGCAAATTAACAATTTTCTAATCAAAATTAATTGATTAATCGTTGCAGCTCTATAAAAATATGAAATTCTCGACGGTTATTATTAGAGATGTCCGATAATGGCTTTTTTGCCTCTATCCGATATTGTCCAACTCTTAATTACCGATTCCGATATCAACCGATACCGATATATACAGTCGTGGAATTAACACATTATTATGCCTAATTTTGTTGTGATGCCCCGCTGGATGCATTAAACAATGTAACAAGGTTTTCCAAAATAAATCAACTCAAGTTATGGAAAATAATGCCAACATGGCACTGTCATGTTTATTATTGAAGTCACAAAGTGCATTATTTTTTTTAACATGCCTCAAAACAGCAGCTTGGAATTTGGGACATGCTCTCCCTGAGAGAGCATGAGGAGGTTGAGGTGGGCGGGGTTAGCAGGGCGGGGTTGAGGTGGGGGGTGGGGGGGGGGTAGATGGTAGCGGGGGGTGTATATTGTAGCGTCCCAAAAGAGTTAGTGCTGCAAGGGGTTCTGGGTATTTGTTCTGTTGTGTTTATGTTGTGTTACGGTGCGGATGTTCTCCCGAAATGTGTTTGTCATTCTTGTTTGGTGTGGGTTCACAGTGTGGCGCAAATTTGTAACAGTGTTAAAGTTGTTTATACGGCCACCCTCAGTGTGACCTGTATGGCTGTTGACCAAGTATGCCTTGCATTCATTTGTCTGTGTGAAAAGCCGTAGATATTATGTGATTGGGCCGGCATGCAAAGGCAGTTGCCTTTAAGGTTTATTGGCACTCTGTACTTCTCCCTACATCCGTGTACCACTCCGTACAGCGGCGTTTTAAAAAGTCATACGTTTTACTTTTTTTAAACCGATACCGATAATTTCCGATATTACATTTCAAAGCATTTATCGGCCGATAATATCGGCAGTTCGATATTATCGGACATCTCTAGTTATTATTACTGTGTCAAATTTATTAGTTATTGTAAAACTGTGATTAATAACCGCACTTTGATAAAATCACCGTAACTCTTACAAGTGTCATCCCTGAAGGACGAGGAATAGCTAAACATGCTTCACTACACACCATAGGAGGATACAATAGCTAACCACTAACAGCAAGCTCGCACCCTGAATGTAAAGAAATGCCATGGGGGGATCTACACCTGACATCCACTGTAATGATACCAAGTACAATAGCGTATCTAGTCGATACTGCTATGATTATATCGATATTTTTTATCGTCACAAAATGTTTTTTCCTTTTAAAAAAAAATCATATTATGTTTATAAATTCAGGAAATATGTCCCTGGACACATGAGGACTTTGAATATGACCAATGTATGATCCTGTAACTACTTGGTATCGGATTGATACCTAAATTTGTGGTATCATCCAAAACTAATGTAAAGTATCCAAACAACAGAAGAATAAGTGATTATTTAAATTTTAACAGACGTGTAGATAGAACATGTTAAAATAGAAAATAAGCAGATATCAACAGTAAATGAACAAGTAGATTAATAATCCATATTAACAATTTGTCCCTCATAATTTTGACAAAATAATAGAATGATAATTGACACAATATGTTACTGCATATGTCAGCAGAAATATTAGGAGCCTTTGTTTGCCTACTTACTACTAAAAGACAAGTTGTCTAGTATGTTCACTATTTTATTTAAGGACACAATTGTTCTTCAATTGCAATAAGAAACATATGTTTAATGTACCGAAATATTTTTTGTTAAAATAAAGCCAATAATGCAATTTTTTGTGGTTCCCCTTATTTAGAAAAGTACAGAAAAGTATCGAAATACATTTTGGTACCGGTACTGGTACTAAAATATTGGTATCGGGACAACACTAGTACATACAGAACAATACTTAATGTTTCTTCAGCCCAAGAACGTATATTGTGTGTGTGTGTGGTTTTTAATTATTTGTTAAATAAAACAAAAAACGAAGTACTTATTGAGCATGTGATAATAAAAATAACCTTGTTTGTTTTGGTACATATAATGTGAGCTTATTGAAAATGTGTACAATACAATAGCTCAGACAGCAAATTCTATATGCATGGCTGGAAAAAGTTACAGGTTGAGTATCTCTCATCGACTAATTGGCTGAAACGTTGGATTCAATTGAGGCCTACAGGCGTATTGAACCCCATAATAGAGAAACAATCAGCTGGTCAATGTTACACTTTGCACAGTTAAAGCAAACCTTGTCCAATACGTTTAGATTCATTCTCTGACAGATTATTGTTGTTTGCTGCAGACTTGATCAGCTCGCAAGATAAATGAACTCTACTTCTGGACAATGTATTTATCGCTGAGCTGTGTTGGTTAGTAATGATGTGTTAACTGTGGACCATTGATTTCCCCATTACCTTCAGCCTAGTAAACAACCAGGCGACTGCCTGCTAATGCACTTGTCATTATCATTCAACTTGCAGGGCGAGGTCTCTTCCGAGCAACCTTTCTCAGCCATCCCCAAGGACAGACACTTGTGCACGCCTGCGCTTAGTTTAAATAGAAGCGCTATGAATGAAATATGCACTGAGGTGTTTTATTTTAACGTGCTATTTCTCTTCAGAAATCAAATAAAAGATAATGAGCCAAAGTTATGGTTCATTTAGAGGTTAATAAGCCACTTAACACAACGTGACAACACTCCTCTAGTGCGAGGTTAACAAGGATACGCGTCTATGGAATTATAAGGGTTTTGCTGCGTCAATACAGCATTCCAGTTATGATCGGATTTTCTCGCTGAACAGATGAATAGTTCTTGAAATCCTAAATAAAAATGTATTAAGAAACCCTGAGAATTGTGCAGAAATTGAAACAATTTGTTGTTTGCCAATAAATTAGAAATAGTCATAACAGGTTTTATCAAAGATAAGACACAATGGACACACGTTATTTCCCTTTACTACACATTCATTAACCATCAGCCATTGTGCTATTTGCTTGTTGTTACTCTCTCAAAATAAACTTGTTTAATTTTGTGATTTTGTCATGTGTAAATCTACCCAAAATGGGTATTGGTCCATCTCAGGCAACTTTATTTTTGTGCCGAAGATAACCCCTTTGTCATTTGCATCACAGGATTGAAAGTAACAGGAGTGAGTTTTTAGCATAGAATCAGCAAATTGAGAACCATAGCAAAGTGACATTTATGCTTACAGCATGTTGGTGCTAAACACTTTACAGTGATCAATCAAATACATTGACAAGCAATTCACATGAAAAATAATTTAAGTAACAGGACTCTGCTGAGACTTTTATACACATGAAAATAAATAACTTACTTACTTTTGGCCTTCCCATGGCCTGCAAAGCATCTGAATGATACAACTTTCTGTGGACCAGGCAGGGTCACTCAAAGCAACATTTTATTTTGAAAACCGCCCCCAATCCCTTTCCCTATTACATTTTTTTACACAATTTTTAAAATGTATTTATGTGAAAGAATTTTTGTAATTTTTTTGATAAAACTTTAATTTGACGCATGTTAAGTATTAAACCGAATTTATGGAAAATAAATTGTTCTTAAAATAATACTAATAAGACAATCTAGAAGTTGCTACTTCAACTCTGAGTAGGATTCTAACCCAGTACCCTCTGCCTTGCAAAGCGAGCACTAATTATGTGTGCCACAAGAGTACTACAATTATAGCCTTATCAGTGACAGAGCAGGAAGCGGCTGGCAATAAGTTTGCAGTAAAATTGCATATGTGCCCTGTCATTTATTAATTGATATTTTACATTACTTCTTCACACCAAACGGGGCCCACCACTGATCGCTGGGCCCTATGCACAGGGCGAGGTCTGTGTTTAAGGCGGGGTCGCCTTGGGACCATCAATCAATCAAAGTTTATTTACACTTCCCTTAATCACAAATGCCTCAAAGGGCTGAACAAACCACAATGACATCCTTGGCTCTGATCCCACATCAGGGCAAGAAAAAAACTCAACCCAATGGGAACAATGAGAACCCATGGAAGGGGGCTGCAGATGTGGGGACACCCCCCTCTCATGATGCTTGTGGAAGTCATTTTGCAAAAGTTTCCAATTTTTTTTAGAGAGGAAATGGTTTAAAGGGAACCTATGATGAATTTTGTGTTTTCTAACTTATAAACCTTACAAAGTTGGATATTCGTGTAAACAATAAGGAAACGTCAAATCATCAGATTAATGCATTTTGGCTTGAGCTTTTGCGTTGTTTTGGATGCCTCTATTCGCAGGGTTTTGCAACTGGCTACGTTGTAACGTCACCATGAGGTGGAAGCACTTTAGACAATTTAGACATTTAGTCAAGCTCTCAGCCAGGAGGAAAGAGCTCTTCCTCCTCTGTTTCAGCTTATCAGGAAACATAATAAGGTAGGATTAAGTGAGTTTTTTTGTATCTAATCTTGGCATGCTCATAATAACACGACATGCAACATGCAATGCCATAAATGCTGCAAAAACAGCTTTTTTGGGGCAGGCGTGTATCATTCGGACACTGTGCAGGTGTACATAATGGTGTAACCGGGTGAATCTATCATATTTACGATGTTCATTTTCGACCATATATGGATGAAAAATAGCGATGATGACATAAAGATATATATTTAAACCTTTTCAAAAGATAAATTATATTTTTGGGGAAGGTGGGGCATGGTTTCATTTGCAATCTCAGAACGCCTCCAGGATCAAACATCTTACTCTTGCCCTATGTTTATTCTATTGTGTTGTTTATGTATATGCTTTGGTTTTATTGTATTTTATATTGTTGTAAAGCGACCTTGAGTTTCCTGAAAGGCGCTACAAAATTAAATGTATTGCTATTACAATTATTATCTTGCAGACAGACTCATAAAACTGCTTATAAATGTGACTTTGGACAAAAATTCACACACAATTTACACCTAAACATACCCAGTACACAGGGCCGGCCCGTGGCATAGGCCGTATAGGCAAATGCTAAGGGCGCCGCCCATCAGGGGGCGCCACGCCAGTGCCACAAATACAAATACTATTATTTCTAAATACATAAAATAATCCCACGTTAATTAAAATGCAAAGTAAAGCCTATTTAATAGAAATATTATTTGTTACAACATTACACCCCCCCATCCCCCGGCACGGTGCGCCCCCTCCCTTCCCGTATCATGACTCTTTTTGGACGTCACCACATAAAAAAAATCAACACAAGATGTCAAAACGGCCAAAACTGTCAGGTGCCCAGGGGAGAAAAGAAGGGGAGAAACGAGAAAAAGACAGAGGTAGCAGGTAGGTAATGTTAGCCTACATGAAATTATTTGTCTGTTACAGAATGTGATAGTAACCTGTCTTTTTAGCATTAAGCTAATGTTACATGATTCGGCAATTGCTAATCAATAAATAGCTAGTTCTGTTTTAACGTCGGGTTAATATTGTGGAGGGGGCTAAATTGTTATGGAAAATAATAATGTAACGTTAGGTAATTACAGTACTCCCTGGTGTACAGTAATTTGTAAGTCATTCTAGTTAATGCAATATTAAAAAGCACAAATAGAGAACTCTGTAGGATCCCCTTTTTTTGTAATATAGTTGTTAAAGTCATACTGGTTTGATATCTTGTTTTGTGCAGTGCCTTATTTATATTGTATTTTTAATTTATTTTATGCAACTTGTTGACACGTTTTATTTTGTGTTTATGTATGTAAAAAATATTGTATTTCATATATTCATTTTTTATTTTTTGTATTCATTTATTTATCCATATTTTTTTTAATCTTGTTAACTATTCTGATTGTTAATTTGCTTTCTTTAAGTAAAAAAAAAGGTCAAAGACAAAGCTATTCGGTTTCTTGTGAGTATATACACTTCACTGCCGATGTGGGGGGGCGCCACCTAAAATCTTGCCTAGGGCGCCAGATTGGTTAGGGCCGGGCCTGCCAGTACATATTATCCAGACCAGTGTTGGGCCGCGAGCGCCCCCTTGAGATCCGTCAAAAAATATGTTTCTCAGCTGTGGTCGGTATGGGTCGCAGCGGTACTCAGTTGTAATACACTTTTCCACCACTTTTGGCAGTAATGAGAATATAAAACAAACAGAAGAAGTCAGGATTTAAAGTAATTGAAAAATGTAAGTGCAAAAATGATTACTAAAAGTGGAGAAGCTGTATTTTCATTTGCACTTTAATTTTATTAACAGTTTAATTAAGCATTTGTATTATAAATATTACTATTATCTCTTAATTTAGTTTGCATGTATATATTTTAGCACTGTATGTAATGCATTTTTCATCAGTTTTTATGGTTACGGTTTGAGTTTATTTCAAACATACATACAATTACAACATGATACATAACAATTTCCAGTTTCTCTTTTTAACATGTTCGAAAAGGAGTAGGAAGAAGCAGGGGCCGTATTTATCAAGCGTCTTAGAGTGCCATTTTACACTTAAGTCCTGAGAATTTGCGAAATTTAGTCCTACTCTCAAACTTAAGAATAAAAGCTATTTATCAACTTTCTTAAGTCTAAGAATCACTCCTACTCTCCACGATATTTAAGAGACCTTCAGAGGTGTCTTAAGTGGTTAGGAGTTGCCAGCAGGGAATGGCACTGAGGCGAGAGAGACGTGCGCAAACGTTCAGGGAGCGGAAGGATGTCCTGGCTTTGTTTGATGACGAGCAGCTGATCAAACGGTATCGTTTAGACAGAGCGGGTATTATTTTTGTCACAGATTTAATCATTTTCGATTCCATGTTGATTTCTGCTTGTGGCTGCAGTGGGCTAGTATATATAGAGCCACTCACACCAGTTTCAAATTAGTTGCCTAATTAATGAATTGGAAAGAAAATGTTATGAGAGTAGCGTATGTGTGTGTGTGGCCCTTTAATAGGTGACAACATGTGAGGTGAGTGACGTCAGTGAGTGTATGGGCGAGAGAAGAGAGGGAGCGGTAGCGTGAGTGCGGGCGGGGACTAGTTTGTTTTGTGTTGGATTGGCTGTGTGCAAGCAATCAATAAAGCAAGATTTGCAACTAATCGCCGGACTCATCATTCACCCTAAAGTCGTCCGCTGTGGAGATCCACTGCCGGGTAAAGTGAAGGGTGTTGCCCCGAGCATACATTGGCCCTGGAGAAGTGTCTCCCCTGCGCTCTTCGACTACGGTCTGGGAGCAGGAAGCAGGAAAGGTGCAACAAAAAGGAAACATTTATTTTTGATTCATTGCCAATATTGTTTGTTTGTTTTGTATTATTTTGTAGTTTATTGTCAAAATATACACTCCCATTGTCCACTTAAATATTTCTAAGATATTTCTTTATTCTTAGACAAGGGATTCTCTTCCGTGATTGGTCATTTCTATGGACACAGAAATGACGTCACCTAAAATTCCGTTTACGGCACATAGTAATGTCGTAATTCAGCTCTGAGTGTGACACTTAAGATTCAGTCCTACACTTCGCTGAAAGTGTGAGTAAGACGCTTGATAACTAACTTTTAAGTGCAGCTTTCAGCGAAGAATTTATTTACTCTTAAGTCAACTCTTAGCAGACTTCTTAGGAGTAATTCTAAGAAGCTTGATAAATACGGCCCCAGATCTTATTTAATCCTACCGCTTTTCCATTACATAGCAATTGCTTTTTTGTACTTTGTAAACACTGAGTTTGAACAGTTTCTTAAATTGGAACATATTAGTACACTGATTTATTTACTTAATCCATTCCATAATCTAATTCCACAAAGTGATATGCTAAAGGTCTTAAGTGTTGTACGTTCATATAATTTTATTATTTAGTACTTATTTTCTTTATATGCCTGACCTAAGCCTTGATAATAATCTTACATGGTTGCAAACTGTAAGTAGGTTAGGTATAATTATTGAATACGATTACAACGAAGAGGAAGATGACTAATTCAGTGTTAATATTTGAGTGGACCCGGGGCCCCTCTGGAGTGCAAAAGTTGGGCCCTGAAGTCAAAAAGGTTAAGAACCCCTGATCTAGACCACAATGAAGTGTTTTAAATGTATAACAAACTCATCAAAGATGCCCTTTAAAAATGTAAATGTTACCTAAATTGTTTCAAAAAGCATTTCTGAAAAATGTAAATGATTAAATTTGATAGTAACGTCTAATTTTAAAAAGTGGGGTCAAGCAAGTGTCCAAAGTAGATTAAATTGATTTTATTGTAGAACTCAATTTGAAAATGTATTTAACAGGTAATTATAATTGTGCATTTATAAATTTGTATTATTTTATTTACCAATTTAGTGGAACGGCCCACATATATTTCAGTATTGTGCTGTCTCGTCTGGGTTAGTTCAGGTTTGACATACAAGCAGCATCTATTAGAAAAAAATAACTTATTTCAAAATTGTACTTTGTAGGGGTTTAACGATTCCATTCAATATTTGTGGTTGCCGATACGATTCAGGGACAATTTCTATATTGTTTGGAACAATACAATACGAAACGATACAGTGAGTTGAAATCAATTCAGTAACTTTTTAGCAAAACAAATCAAGCAGTGTGACTGTGAAATAAACACTGGATACTGGACACAGCAGGTGAAGTTTCCTCTATTCCTCTTATTTCTTGTAATGGTATTATGTATAAATGAATTATGGATACCAACAAGCAAGTAAAAACAATTAATGGCCAATGCATTCACATCTTCTTTGAATAAACCAACACTTTAGGTTGAATTAATAAGAGGAAACACTTTCTGCTCACATTTTAAACATTTAAGCAATTTTAAACAAAACTACAGTAGCCAACATTTTGAGAGTACATTTACCTGCTAAATGAAGTTCCCTGTATCTGTTCTCCGCCCTCGCGTTGCTGATGACGGACAGCGTCCCAGGTGTGCAGAAGCATGCATGTCCCCTCATCCATGTTGGCCCCTCCTTTCCTGATTTTCATAGCCTCCTTCATCCATCTCTTGTATTCATTTCTTTCTCATCAAATGACTTCTCCTTGTGTTCCAAGAGTCGGTTACTTCGTGGTAACTTGCACCGCTGTCACTTTCGTTATGTCGGTCGCGTCTTTTGGCCTAAAGTTGTGTTGCGGCTATGTCATTGTGTTATTGTCATTTGTATCTATTGTGGGTTTTGCAATCAAACTGTAGCTGAAAGTTACGATATTGAAATGCCCGGTGGTGGAGAAGGAGGGACACAGTCGGAGATACACTCTCAGACGCTTTCTTAACAAGCGGCTTATCTCAATCATAACCGCCACTTTTGTATTGACGACACTACAGACGGGAAAATAGACTTTACTATTACATTCTTTATTATTAAAAGTGCTAAACATAATATACCGCATTTTTCGGACTATAAGGCATCCTTTCATTTTCTCAAAAATCGACACTGCATCTTATAAACCAGTGCGTAATAATTCTGGTTGTGCTTACCGACCTCAAAGCTATTTTATTTTGTACATGGTGTAAAGATAAGTGTGACCAGTAGATGACAGTCACTCATGAGAGATACGTGTAGACTGCAAGATGAGGCCAGTAAACAACACCAAAACTTTAAATGTTCCATTGAGAATATAGAACATTACACACGGCGCTCAAAAATCTGTCAAAATGTTTTAGTATGACTTTGGTAAGCTATGAAGCCGCACCGCTCGATGGATTGTGGGAGCATTACGGCTACCATAAACAGGGTATTAATATGGTGTGTGTATGAGGACCGCAAAATGGCCCCCATTAGCAGACATAATATCTGGCGTTTTGTCTTGCAATATTATGCAAAAATAACTTTTCTTGGGTTATACTTGTATAGCGCTTTTCTACCTTCAAGCTACTCAAAGCGCTTTGACACTATTTCCAAATTCACCCATTCACACACACACACACACACACATTCACACACTGATGGCAGGAGCTGCCATGCAAAGTGCTAATTACGACCCATCAGGAGCAAGGGTGAAGTGTCTTGCTCAAGGACACAATGGACGTGACTAGGGTGGTAGAAGCTGGCGATCGAACCAGGAACCCTCTGGTTGCTGCCAAAGCCACTCTACCAACCGCACCATGCCGTCCCGTTCACGCCGTTCTTACCTTCTGGTGGCTGCTGATCTGTATTTGGGATCTGTATAAGTCCTGAAAATTTGCGCGCATCTGCCATTGTAGTCCGTGGCAACATCATAGTCGATAAGCTCCTTCTTTTTCTCTATATTCTTGTTATGGGACATCCATCCTCCGCTGTTGCCATTTCTAGTATAAAGTAGTGCAAAGTTCTAACTTATATCTGTCAATAGACTCACTATAAAAACGTTAAAAACTACCGGTGTCGTGGGTTTACATAATTTACCCAAGGAACGTCAGTTATTAAAGAGTTCCGGTCGAATGGTTTTTCACGGGACACATTTCCGGCGTTGTTGTTGCACTAGTGAGCCACGGATGAGGAGATGCTGCTCCGTTATTAATTTAAGTAAAGTCTGAATGTCATTAAAACAGTTAGCTCCATCTTTTGACACTTCTTCCACTCCCGTCCTTGCACGCTACACCGCTACAACAAAGATGACGGGGAGAAGACGCTGTCGAAGGTGAGCCACGTAAATAAGACCGCCCACAAAACGTTTGCATCCTGAAGCGACTGTCAGAAAGCGGCTTGAAGATGACCTGTAAAAAATAATCTTTGCAACATTTTGACCAAATAACCACCATCACATGTTATGTAGACCACAAGGAAGTGTTTTAAATTCAGAAAAAAAATCATAATATGACCCCTTTAAAGGCCTACTGAAATGAGATTTTCTTATTTAAACGGGGATAGCAGGTCCATTCTATGTGTCATACTTGATCATTTTGCGATATTGCCATATTTTTGCTGAAAGGATTTAGTAGAGAACATCGACGATAAAGTTCGCAACTTTTGGTCGCTGATAAAAAAGCCTTGCCTGTACCGGAAGTAGCGTGACGTCACAGGTTGTGGAGCGCCTCACATCTGTACATTGTTTACAATCATGGCCACCAGCAGCGAGAGCGATTCAGACCGAGAAAGCGACGATTACCCCATTAATTTGAGCAAGGATGAAAGATTTGTGGATGAGGAAAGTGAGAGTGAAGGATTAGAGGGCAGTGGAAGGGATTCAGATAGGGAAGATGCTGTGAGAGGCGGGTGGGACCTGATATTCAGCTGGGAATGACTAAAACAGTAAATAAAAACAAGACATATATATACTCTATTAACCACAACACAACAAGGCTTATATTTAATATGCCACAAATTAATCCCGCATAACAAGCACCTCCCCCCTCCCGTCCATATAACCCGCCAATACAAATCAAACACCCGCACAACACACTCAATCCCACAGCCCAATGTACCGTTCACCTCCGCAAAGTTCATACAGCACATGTATTTCCCCAAAGTCCCCAAAGTTACGTACGTGACATGCACATAACGGCACGCACGTACGGGGTAGCGATCAAATGTTTGGAAGCCGCAGCTGCGTACTCACGGTAGCGCATATCCAACTCAAAGTCCTCCTGGTAAGAGTCTCTGTTGTCCCAGTTCTTGTGTTGCTGCAGCCTTCCGCTAATACACCGCTTCCCACCTACAGCTTTCTTCTTTGCTGTCTTCATTGTTCATTAAACAAATTGCAAAAGATTCACCAACACAGATGTCCAGAATGCCTTGGAATTTTGTGATGAAAACAGACGACTTAATAGCTGGCCACAATGGTGTCCCAAAATGTCCGCTACAATCCGTGACGTCACATGCAAACGTCATCATACCGAGACATTTTCAGCAGGATATTTTGCGGGAAATTTAAAATTGCACTTTACTAATCTAATCCGGCCGTATTGGCATGTGTTGCAATGTTAAGATTTCATCATGGATGTATAAACTATCAGACTGCGTGGTCGGTAGTAGTGGGTTTCAGTAGGCCTTTAATACGCCTTATAATTCAGTGCGCCTTTTGTATGAAAAAAGACCTGAAAAGACCCGCTCATCGGCAGTGCGCCTTATAATCCGGTGCGCCCTATGGTGCAAAAAATACAGTAAAGTCTGCCGTTCTTAAATCAATTGTTCTCCTAAATTCTAGTATTGGTAAAATCGACCAATTCCCTTTTAAAATGATACCTACCTCTTGGAAAGCAAACCTGCCAAGCACAGATCTATCGCTGTATCGATCAATCGTTACATCCCATAATATTTTCAAATCCCAATTGATACACGTGCAGATAAAAGCTCACAGTCCATAAATTGAAGGTAAGTGAGTGACCATCCATCTACCTTCCTCACCAAACTCGCGATGTAGGCGAGAGTGCATGTTCTTGAAGGAGCAAAATATGAGGGGCCAATCATTACCAAACAACACAAAGGCTGACTATTTAAACCCTTGCTCCTATTGAAGGCCAATTGATATTGACTGAAGATGAGACGTTAAAAAAGAAAGAAGTGGGGGGGCGAAAAGGAAACAAAAGCCAAGATAGACGCTGGGAGAAAACGTGGAGAAGAATAAGAGGACAGATAGACAGAAAGGGGGAAAGACAGAGAGAACAAGACATGTATTGAGAAAGATGGAGAAGAGGAGGTTCTTTTGGGGTGCACTGGGCTGTGAGACAGGTCCTTTCACTCTGATCTAAACACTGCGTCCCACTGCGCATCGGCGCTCTCACCCAGGCAGCCAACACTGGTCGCAGACTCAAAAGTTAACCAGTCAACTCCATTACAGAGCAGGGGGCGTGTTCAGACCTGCCACACCAAAGAGACCACGCCGGCCAGCCAAGAATATTAATTGCTTTTAAATGAAGTGGAAGTCTTTTTTATTGGGTGTCTGGTGTTGGTTTGTTATCTGTGGGGCTGCAAAGGCCGTGCCGCTCTTTGGTCTTGCCGCCTTTGAAAGCGAAACTGACTCTTGATGAGGTCATTGATCAGCAGGGGCTGTATAGTCCCAGTGGGTTTTTGTGTGTCCTGCCCCTTTAACTACTCCTTTTGTATTCTCTCCATTCACTGGTCAATGCACTTTGGCCAATAAACATATTTGGTCATAATGTTTCCTCCCAAGTGTCTATTTAGTTCAAAGCAATTGTAAGGTTATGAGATACAATACAGTAAACACACAACTGTAACAGATTGAGAAGGGATATGTTGGCTTCACTCTGCATTTATAGTAAAAGCTGAACTTGAATGGCATGACAGCCATATCACCAGCAGTAAGACCTTTTGTCTTGCCTCTTTATACAGCTATGCATACAACTAGAACTACAAAACCAGTCAAATTGGCACGTTGTGTAAATCGTAAATAAAAACAAAATACAATGATTTGCTAATCCTTTTCAACCTATATTCAATTGAATGGACTGAAAAGATAAGATACTTAACGTTCGAACTGGTAAACGTTGTTGTTTTTTGCAAATATTTGGAATTTGATGCCTGCAACATGTTTCAAAAAAGTTGGCACAAGCGGCAAAAAAGACTGAGAAAATTGAGGAATGCTCATCAAACACTTGTTTGGAACATCCCACAGGTGGACAGGCTAATTGGGAACAGGTGGGTGCCTTGACTGGGTATAAAAGCAGCTTCCATGAAATGCTCAGTCATTCACAAACAAGGACGGGGCGAGGGTCACCACTTTGTGAACAAATGCGTGAGCAAATTGTCGAACAGTTTAAGAACAACATTTCTCAACGAGCTATTGCAAAGAATTTAGGTATTTCACCATCTACCGTCTGTAATATCATCAAAAGGTTCAGAGAATCTGGAGAAATCACTGCACGTAAGTGATGATATTACAGACCTTCGATCCCTCAGGCGGTACTGCATCAACAAGCGACATCAGTGTGTAAAGGATATCACCACATGGGCTCAGGAACACTTCACAAAACCACTGTCAGTAACTACAGTTTGTCGTTACATCTGTAAGTGCAAGTTAAAACTCTACTATGCGAAGCGAATGCCATTTATCAACAACACCCAAAAACGGTGCCGGCTTTGCTGGGCCCGAGCTCATCTCAGATGGACTGATGCAAAGTGGAAAAGTGTTCTGTGGTCTGACATTCTACATTTCAAATTGTTTTTGAAAATTGTCTATGTTGTGTCCTCCGGAACAAAGAGGAAAAGAACCATCTTGATTGTTCAAAAGCTTGCATTTGTGATGGTATGGGGGTGTATTAGTGCCCAAGGCAAGGGTAACTTACACATCTGTGAAGGCACCATTAATGCTGAAAGGTACATACAGGTTTTGGAGCAACATATGTTGCCATCCAAGCAACGTTATCATGGACGCCCCTGCTTATTTCAGCAAGACAATGCTGTTGTCAGTGTTACAACAGTGTGGCTTCATAGTAAAAGAGTGCGGGTACTAGACTGGCCTGCCTGTAGTCCAGACCTGTCTCCCATTGAAAATGCTTGGCGCAATATGAAGCCTAAAATACCACAACGAAGACCCCGGACTGTTGAACAACTTAAGCTGTAAATCAAGCAAGAATGGGAAAGAATTCCACCTGAAAAGCTTCAAAAATTGGTCTCCTCAGTTCTCAAGCGTTTACCGAGTATTGTTAAAAGGAAAGGCCATGTAACACAGTGGTAAAAATGCCCCTGTGCCAACTTTTTTGCAATGTGTTGCTACCATTAAATTCTAAGTTAAAGATTATTGCAAAAAAAATTTAATTTCTCAGTTCGAACATTAAATATCTTGTCTTTGCAGTCTATTCAATTGAATATAAGTTGAAAAGGATTTGCAAATCATTGTATTCTGTTTTTATTTACGAATTGCACAACGTGCCAACTTCACTGGTTTTGGGTTTTGTAACATAAAATAAAGTTGTCTTATCTATTTGATGCATCAATTAATATGCACATAATCCAACTCGAGAGAACCTTAGCAAGTTGTCCCTCAAAGGAAAGGCATATCAGTAATTCTACAATTTGTGATTTGGACATCTTTGGTTTGCAGTTTTTCATTTTAAGAAAGTGCAGCAGTAAAAGTTTGAACAGAATAAACTATTTTATTTTAGTCAATGAAAATCCTTTATTACCTGAAGTACAGCTATAGTAGTTTTAACTTGTAGCACTGTTCTCGATGTCCCCTAAACAATAGTGGCACACTGCTTAGGTCAGGGGTGTCCAAAGTGCGGCCCGTGGGCCATTTGCGGCCCGCAGCTAATTGTTTACCGGCCCGCCACACATTCTGGAAATGCTATTACAAAAATCTAAAAAAAACATTAAAAAATGTGGAATGAGGTGAAATCTCCCTGGAAAAAGGTGCAATGTTGACACAAAGCTGCCATGCAGGCTGTTTTTTTCTTCTTTTGTCTAGCTTTATTTCAATTTTTTTGCCATTGCTAAAAAAAACCCAAAAAACATTGTTATAATGACTTATTAACCTATTCAAGGCTCCAATTATTTCAAATGTTTCACATTAAAATGTTTTATGTGGAAAATATTACATATATATTGCATATGTTTTTGTATGTTGCCATACAAAAACATCAACGTTTTCTTTGACAAAAGAGCATAAAACAAACAAGATAATAGTTCAAATGTAATATTCAGGTAACATGACCCTTTATGATCCCCGGGAGCCCTAAAGGTAAAAAAATTTAAAAAAAAATCCATATACAGTATTTTGTTATGGTTTGAAAATGAAAAATAGCAAAATGGCCCCCGCATGCTTTAATTTTTCCGTGTGCGGCCCTCAGTGGAAAAAGTTTGGACACCCCTGGCTTAGGTCATATCCAAATAAATGAGTTCATTTACTTATATTACTTATCATATCAATCAATCAATCAATCAATCAATCAATCAATCAATCAATCAATGTTTATTTATATAGCCCTAAATCACAAGTGTCTCAAAGGGCTGCACAAGCCACAACGACATCCTCGGTTCAGATCCCACATCAGGGCAATGAAAAACTCAAGCCAGTGGGATGACAATGAGAAACCTTGGAGAGGACTGCAGATGTGGGTGACTCTTCAGCATCCGCTAAGCGACATCCTACACAAATATGAGTTGGATTTCACTGTTATGCTGATGACACCCAACTCTACATGCCCCTAAAGCTGACCAACATGCCATATTGTAGTCACCTGGAGGCGTGTCTACATTAAATCAAACAAAGTGTGTCCAGCAACATTTTTCATATTAACGCTAAGAAAACGGAAATGTTTCTTATTAGTCCTTCTGGACACCGGCACTTACATTTCTACAAAACAATTGTATAAAGTAAAAAAATCTGACCCAACTGTTGTTTAAAATGCACACTAAGACTACTATAGCAGTTTTGGACTATCTCCGTAATATCGCTAATTTTGTCCCAATTCGTCCCAATTGGTCCACCAGCAACACTGTTTCAAGTCCTGACCTGGGGTGGAACACTCTTCTATGCATCCGTTGGTGACATCTCTGCATTTTTGACTTAGTTACCTGGAAGAAGACCCCTTATTCATGAATGTAACAATTCAATAACTGTACCCGCTCGCCATCCATTGCAGCCGGTCACCCACATCTGCGGCCCCTTACCAAGGTTTCTTCTTTTTCCTCATCTCGAGCTTTTTAAGTTTTTGCTTGTCTTTGTGGTTTTTGCAGTCCTTTGAGACATTTGGGATTAAGGGCTATATAAATATTTGTTTGATTGATTTTACATGCGCTTATCACGGGGCCCTAAGCACACTGTGTGATCTGCGTATGGGGAGAAGCGACCCTGGGCACAACGCATATTAGCACAGGTTTTTTAATAATTCAGTAATTTGAAGAAAACAATGCCCCAAATAAGCATAGTTGGGAACAAAAATGAATGGTGTTACAGTCGTGGTCAAAAGTTTACATACACTTGTAAAGAACATAATGTCATGGCTGTCTTGAGTTTCCAATAATTTCTACAACTCTTATTTTTTTGTGATAGAGTGATTGGAGCACATGCTTGTTTGCCACAAAAAAAACATTCATGAAGTTTGGTTCTTTTATGAATTTATTATGGGTCTACTGAAAATGTGACCAAATCTGCTGGGTCAAAAGCCCTTTGAGACACTTGTGATTTAGGGCTATATAAATAAACATTGATTGATTGATTGAAAAGTATACCCACAGAACTTTCCTCCAGAAGGTCTCATCTTTGTCCATGTGATGTCAGATGAAACAAAAACTGAGCTGTTTGGCCACAATACCCAGCAATATGTTTGGAGGAGAAAAGGTGAGGCCTTTAATCCCAGGAAAAAACAATTCCTACCGTCAAGCATGGTGGGGGTAGTATTATACTCTGGGCCTGTTTATCTGCCAATGGAACTGGTGCTTTACAGAGAATAAATGGGACAATGAAAAAGGAGGATTACCTCCAAATTCTTCAGGACAACCTAAAATCATCAGCCCGCAGGTTGGGTCTTGGGCGCAGTTGGGTGTTCCAACAGGACAATGACCCCAAACACACGTCAAAAGTGGTAAAGGAATGGCTAAATCAGGCTAAAATTAAGGTTTTGGAAAGGCCTTCCCAAAGTCCTGACTTAAACAATGCTGAAGAAACAAGTCCATGTCGGAAAACCAACACATTTAGCTGAACTGCACCAATTTTGTCAAGAGGAGTGGTCAAAAATTCAACCAGAAGCTTGCCAGAAGCTTGTGGATGGCTACCAAAAGCGCCTTATTGCAGTGAAACTTGCCAAGGGACATGTAACCAAATATTAACATTGCTGTATGTATACTTTTGACCCAGTAGTTTTGGTCTCATTTTCAGTAGACCCATAATAAATTCATAAAAGAACCAAACCAGGAATATTTTTTGTGACCAACAAGTATGTGCTCCAATCACTCTATCACAGAAAAATAGGAGTTGTAGAAATTATTGGAAACTCAAGACAGCCATGACATTATGTCCTTCACAAGTGTATGTAAACTTTTGACCACGACTATAAGTAGGTATCCCACTACTGCTCATGACAATACGCTGGTGTCCACCCCTGAGGCCCCCACTGGGCTCCGTCTGGACCCTTGCAGGCTGTCAGAAGGACATTAACTGCAATTCTCGGTCCTGTCTCATTCTCAGAAAGGGGTCCGGGTAGCAAACAAAGCCTTGCTGCTGCGTCTTTTGGAGATGAAGACGAAGCCGGGATTTCACGTCCCCATGAATAAGGTTAGATATTAATCCAGAAAAGAGAAAAAAGAAGAATAGAGAAAAAAAATATGCTACAGGTTGCTTTCTAAGCTTCTTTTGTGGGAGTATGTCTTTGTGCTGAGCTCTGTCTAGCTTGTGAATAGGTGCCCCTTTCCCACTATGTCCATTGAAGAAAAAAAAAGGCTTCTAAATACAAGCTATTAGAATATTTGCGCAGATGAGTAATAAGTTATTAGTTGCAATTACTGGTCATCTATTAGCCTGTATAATAGACTGATTAGGCAGCGGGGGCCTTTTAACTTCTGAAGAAGTAATTTGGAAGACAGCCTACCTTTGACAAGGCAAAGAAAGGGCCGCCTTTATTCAGAGCATATCTGGCTATTGTACTAACAGACATGTTATAATGGGATTACTGGACTGATAAAATAAATGGGCGAACACATCATTTTGTGTAATTCACAGGTACTGGAGATGAGAAGAATTCTTAGCTAGTGAGAGGACACTTCAAACTGAATGAATAGGGCGTCATATATGCCTTACACAACCTATACTTCATTTCATTTTCAACATATAGGACTTTTTATCACCTTCATGTTTGGGTTAATTTAATCCTTTCTGACTTTTTGGATAGACACGCAGACTTTAAAATCTGACACTTATTTGACTGACGTGTATTGCAGAAATTGGAAGCGTCATTTCCCCCCCGCACAGGTTGTTCTTTTACAGCAGCGACATCTAAGACGTATGATATAATATTTTACAGTATTATAGAGCAGCGTTTAACAAAGACGGCAAGAAAGATGTGCCTTATCATCCTGACAACTTTCTTTTGGGCATCCTGCTTGTGTCATAAACATTGATGCGTCGCTGGAAATGTCACGAACACGCATTGCTGAGGTAATTGTGACCTCAGAGGAAAAAAAGGGGGGGCAGCGGGGGTATTTTGGGTGATTGTTTTATGGCGGCCGGATATGATCTATACCAGTGTTTTTCAACCACTGTGCCGTGAGATACAGTCTGGTGTGCCGTGGGAGATGATGTAATTTCACCTATTTGGGGTAAAAATATTTTTTGCAAACAAGTAATTATAGTCTACAAATAATGTGCCATTGTTGAGTGTCGGTGCTGTCTAGAGCTCGGCAGCGTAACAATGTTATATTCTTCAATATCAGTAGGTGGCAGCAGGTAGATAATTGATTTGTAGATGTCGGACCATGGTTTGTCGTGATCCCAATATGCAGATGACAGTGGGAGGCAGCATGCAGGTGAAAAGGTATCTAATGCTAAAAACAAAAATTAAAAAAAGGTGAGTTTGGAGCTTAGGGAACAAACCTAAAACTGAACTGGCTACAAAGTAAACAAAAACAGAATGCTGGACGACAGCAAAGACTTACTGTGGAGCAAAGATGGTGTCCACAATGTACATCCGAACATGACATGACAATCAACAATGTCCCCACAAAGAAGGATAGCAACAACTTAAATATTCTTGATTGCTAAACCAAAGCAGATGTGGGGAATAGGGCTCAGGGAAGACATGAAACTGCTACAGGAAAATACCAACAAAACAGGAAAAGTCTCCAAAATAGGAGCGCAAGACAAGAACTAAAACACTACACACAGGAAAACACCAAGAAACTCAAAATAAGTCACGGCGTGATGTGACAGGTGGTGACAGCACTTTGAGTCAAGAGCTATATTGATGCATGCTTGGTTATGGTTTAAAGTCATACCCAACAATTGCGACAACGACTTTTTACTGTCAATATCGGCTGCTGAGTTTAATTTTTAATGATTTCTGCTCAATCAATCCTCCGCTAGCCCCCCTTAACTAGTGGGTCCATGGAGGTCACGTCCACTTCCTGGGGGGTCATAAACAATCACCCACAAGACCCCGCTTGCCCCCCTTTTTTTGGTGGGCCTAAATCTTCTCCTCAGGATGCAGCAGTTAGGCGGCGACGTGTACATAAGAGTCCTTTTACTTTTAATAAACACAACGATTAGCACAAACAGAATTTTTGACAATACTCCACAGAGACGATGGCTGGCATAATGTAGCTCTCTGATTAGCGACCAGACGCAGTTGCGTCTCCTGATCGCCAAGCAGAGGCAGGTGAGGCAGACAGGCAGGAAGTGGAATAGAAATAAGAGCACTGGACAGGAAACAAATAGAGAAATGAAGGAAACAAAAGAACATGTGAGACCAGACCTGACGTCGCACGGGTAACTTTCATTTTGTTCTGTGAACTTGCAGCATTTCTCTCATGCACTTGTTTTTGGGAGTTTGGAATGTAACTATTAAACATTTTATCACCATATTATTAAATGTTCTCAAAAAGCACTTATATACACACTAAAAATATTTAACCAAGTTTTATTTTGAATTTTTTTTTTTTTAATCCATGTGCAAAATTATCGAAATTTGCTCGGACGGCAATGTGTGCGTGCAATTTTATATTGGGGTGTGACGTTTGTAATGGGGAAAAATGTATTGTATTCATGTTAGCATTTAAGCTATCTAGCGATTAGCGTGTAAGCTGCTTCCCCACGGAATGACGATAATCACAGTATCATCGCAGGTTTTCAAAGTGCAGCAATCAATCACAGTTTTACAATAATTACAATTTGAAACATTACTATAACTGACATTTTTCAGCGGTTTATCAGTAATCGTTACGTCCTCTTTTGGAGGTTTGTGTTTGTTTTTGGCATTAAAGTATATCTATCGTTTTGTCAATCGAATGAGGCTTTTCAAAGACGTGAGTGCGAGAGCGTTCACATTGAGGACGCATCGCATATATATCGGATTTATATACACATACGAGAAAGGCCTGGGTCGGATATGAAAAATCCGGAATTGCACTGTTGACACAATGATGAAAAAACCTATACAGGTCGTATATGGGCAAAAAAAGTGTTCGAGAGGCTTCTGATCATTTCAGCTTTTACTCTCTACGATCAAACTGCAGGGTTGGATGTCCAATTCAGATTTGTTTGTCTAATTCAAACTCTTTAGTGGCCGTTCACACATTACCAGAAAAATTTGATTTCCAATGTGAATGCAACCAGAACAAAACCCAAAACCACTGAAGTTGGCACGTTGTGTAAATCGTAAATAAAAACAGAATACAATGATTTGCAAATCCTTTTCAACCTATATTCAATTGAATAGACTGCAGAGACAAGATACTTAGCGTTCGAACTGGTAAACGTTGTTATTTTTTGCAAATACTAGCTCATTTGGAATTAGATGCCTGCAACGTGTTTCAAAAAAGCTGGCACAAGTGACAAAAAAGACTGAGAAAGTTGAGGAATGCTCATCAAACACTTATTTGGAACATCCCACAGGTGAACAGGCTAATTGGGAACAGGTGGGTGCCATGATTGGGTATACAAGTAGCTTCCATGAAATGCTCAGTCATTAACAAACAAGGATGGGGCGAGGGTCACCACTTTGTGAACAAATGCATGAGCAAAGTGTCGAACAGTTTAAGAACAACAATTCTCAACAAGCTATTGCAAGGAATTTAGGGATTTCACCATCTATGGTCCGTAATATCATCAAAAGGTTCAGTTAATCTGGAGAAATCACTGCACGTAAGCATAATATACATTGGGTGCCCGTGATCTTCGATCCCTCAGGCGGTACTGCATCAAAAAGCGACATCAGTGTGTAAAGGACATCCCCACATGGGAACACTTCAGAAAACCACTGTCAGTAACTACAGTTGGTCGCTACATCTGTAAGTGCAAGTTAAAATTCTACTATGCAAAGCCAAAGCCATTTATCAACAACACCCAGAAATGCCGCCGGATTCGCTGGGCCCGAGCTCATGTAAGATGAATGCTTGTAGTCCAGACCTGTCTCCCATTGAAAATGTGTGGCGCATTATGAAGCGTAAAATACGACAACGGAGACCCCGGACTGTTGAACATCTTAATTTGTACATCAAGCAAGAATGGGAAAGAATTCCATCTGAAAAGCTTCAAAAATTGGTCTCCACAGTTTCCAAACGTTTACTGAGTGTTGTTAAAAGGAAAGGCCATGTAACACAGTGGTAAAAATGCCCCTGTGCCAACTTTTTTGCAATGTGTTGCTGCCATTAAATTCTAAGTTAATGATTATTTGAAAAAAAAAAAATTAGTTTCTCAGTTCCAACATTAAACATCTTGTATTTGCAGTCTATTCAATTGAATATAAGTTGAAAAGGATTTGCAAATCATTGTATTCTGTTTTTATTTACAATTTACACAACGTGCCACTGGTTCTAGGTTTTATATTTCCACACACGAAATAGGCCTGGGTCGAATATGAAAAATGCGCAATTGCGTAGTTCACACGGACATGAAAAAATCAGATACAGGTCGCATATGGCCAAAAAAATTTAATTGACCTGCAGTGTGAAGAAGGGCTATGTAGTGCCTTTTTGTCCTCATTTTTCCCCCATAAAAAAACTACACTACGGCCAACCCCAAAGAAAAATTATAGAAAACGTTTCACCATTCTGTGCGTGATTTTTCAAGGGCACCTCATTGTCGTCCTTGCCTGAAAGCTTTCATTAAAAAGAACAATGACATGCTGAGACCACAGATTTTTTTTTTTAGAGCACTTTCCTTTCACATTATCCTCAATTTGAGTATAAGTAAAATGTCCAACCCTGGTTAAACCAAAAAGGCCCAAATAAAAAATAAAAGCCATTATTCTAAGACCATATGGTTTGCCACTGGCCATAAGCTTGAACTTGGTTTAAAAGCCGTGTTTGTCTTGAATGTGACGAAACAGTCCCATTTCATCATAACCTTTCACCCTCACTTACTGCCTCAAGCTGTCCTCTTTCCCTTTAGTGGCGGACATGAGAAGTGTATCGCTTTCTTCCCGAGCCACTTGTCTACCCTCTTTATACCCCTGATCCTACCTAGCATGTTGTTTATTTTAATGTGTTCCCGCCGGACCAGCTGGCAGTGACATGGGCTTGATTATGCTGTTCCCACAGTGACATAGTGAATGGGGCCAAGGGAAGCGCCATTGTCCCTTCAATCTGTGGATGACAGCCCTGCCTGTTGCACCAGCTCCCTGCACTGGTGAACTCGTGTCGACAATGCAGCAGAGGAACCACAGGGAAACATGTCCCTGTAAAACGCAACATGACAAACATGTCATTTAGTCCCTATATCACACCTCCGGAGTAGGTGAAATATTTGGTTGTCATATGTATACTTAACCAGATTCCCTATAGAGCAGTGGTCCCCAACCACCAGTCCGGGGACTGGTACCGGTCTGTGACGCATTTGCTACCGGGCCGCAGAGAACCATTAAATAATTTATAAACAACTGCATTTTCTCCGACTTAACTTTCTCCTGTCCCACTAGAAACGCCAATAAGCGTGTTTATAAGGTTAACCCTAGAGATGTCCGATAATATCGGACTGCCGATATTATCGGCCGATAAATGCTTTAAAATGTGATATCGGAAATTATCGGTATCGGTTTCAAAAAGTACAATTTATGACTTTTTAAAACGCCGCTGTACGGAGTGGTACACGGACGTAGGGGGAAGTACAGAGCGCCAACAAACCTTAAAAGGCACTGCCTTTGCGTGCCGGCCCAATCACATAATATCTACGGCTATTCACACACACAAGTGAATGCAAGGCATACTTGGTCAACAGCCATACAGGTCACACTGAGGGTGGCCGTATAAACAACTTTAACACAAATATGCACCACACTGTGAACCCACACCAAACAAGAATGACAAACACATTTGGGGAGAACATCCGCACCGTAACACAACATAAACACAACAGAACAAATACCCAGGACCCCTTGCAGCACTAACTCTTCCGGGACGCTACAATATAATACTTCCGCTACCCCCCAACCCCGCCCACCTTAACCTCCTCATGCTCTGCTTTGAGGCATGTTGAAAAAATAATGCACTTTGTGACTTCAATAATAAACATGGCAGTGCCATGTTGGCATTTTTTTCCATATTTTGAGTTGATTTATTTTGGAAAACCTTGTTACATTGTTTAATGCATCCAGCGGGGCATCACAACAAAATTAGGCATAATAATGTGTTAATTCCACGACTGTATATATCAGTATCGGTTGATATCGGAATCGGTAATTAAGAGTTGGACAATATCGGAATATCGGATATCGGCAAAAAAGCCATTATCGGACACATCTAGTTAATCCTAACCCTAACCCCAATAAAACTCCTCATAGGAAGTTGCCATTTGTTATATTTGTTCTAACTTTGTGACATTATACATTGAACATTATTCAAAAGTTTGGGGTCACCCAAACAATTTTGTGGAATAGCCTTCAGTTCTAAGAACAAGAATAGACTGTCGAGTTTCAGATGAAAGTTCTCTTTTTCTGGCCATTTTGAGCGTTTAATTGACCCCACAAATGTGATGCTCCAGAAAGTCAATCTACAGTACAGTGCTTTTCCTTCAAAAAGAAGGACATTTCAATGTGACCCCAAACTTTTGAACGGTAGTGTATAACATTTTAAATGTTTTTATTTTTTTATAAATGTCTGTCATGATAATGTCAATGAGGGATTTTGAATCATTTCTATGTTGAAATTGTTACTAAAATTGATACTGTTGATCATATTCATTTTTGTTTCACTGCTTTTAGATTTTTTTGTGTTATGTTTGTGTGTCCTCTCAATTGCTCTGTGTATTGCTATTCTAAATGTTGCTGGGTTGGTTATTATGGTGTTGTTGTGTATTGTTTTGTTGGATTGATTAATTAAAAAAAAAAATAAAAAAAAAATGAACATATACAATATAAATGTGACAGATTGTAACCAAAGGCTGATTTCCATCTGCATCTCATTGCAAAGAAACAAGCCCCGAGCTCCCACTGATTCAACGTTATAGTGAGTTGTATCTTTCATGCACTTATTTTTGCTGTATTTACCTGGCACAAGTGGAAAGCCGGTCCCTGAAAATTATTTTCTAACAATAAACCGGTCCGTGATGCAAAAAAGGTTGGGGACCACTGCTATAGAGTGTGTCTCCCAGCCAAATGATGACTTTGAAGTGTAGATATAACAAATACATATTTTGGTCTTTAATATAACTTATTTATTATTATTAGACTTGTGAAGGGTCCACGCCCTACATACACACGGTCATGTTTGGATGCACTAAAAAACAAATGGACTTAATTGGTCGAAACTACCTTTTTAAAGCCCATTTAAGCAGTGGTGTGCCGTCATGGCCAGCAAGGCCTTCTCTGCTGGCCTAACACTGTAAGTGAACGGACACAAACATATGACAGACAGTTGCGATAGCCAATCAGATCATGTTGTCAGTTAGGCCTTTTAGTTGGCCTAAGGCAAATATATAGTGATGTTATGAGCTAGGTAACATAAGAACTCCATTACCCATCATGCCACAGTAGTGAAGAGCATGCACAGTAGCCCCGTTTAGGTTGTTGGAGGTAGACATGCCGGCAGCTGGATGTTTTTGATGAGCACGCTGTGGAGTAAACTTTAAGAACTCAGCCAACACGCCTCGTCTGCATCTTTTATGATTAGACAAGACAACACATATATATGCAAGGCCATTTTCAATAAGGATATTTAAAGAGAAACTACATCTTCTGAGACGATGTCGGCCAACCCCGGAAGATAGCTCAGCTGTCCCGGCGATGAAATGTGAGTTCAGATATTTTATATTCTTAATTTCACGTTTAATATTTTTTTTGCAATTTTAATTTTGACAATACCACATAAGATATGTTTTAATTGCTGATGTGGGTTTATTGATTTTTATATGCGCCAGAAAATAACCCATTTTGTACAATGCGCAATGTGCGTGTTTGTGTTTCTGTATAGTATTTCTCCAGCAATGGTCATGTGGTGACATAGATGATGATATTTTGAGAAATAATCATTGAAGTCGGACATCACTGAAGGCCTAGGTGGGAAACACACAGCCTGCCACTGCATTTAAGGTTTTTGCATGCAGCTTGTAATGCCTCCAACGTTGTGTATTGAAAAAAACTTTAATAAGGTTTTTGAATTTTTATATATGGGATGAATTTACCTAGCTCACAGGTGTCAAGCTCAGATATAGCCCGCAAAAGCCTAGAATAAATATGCGTCAATAAAGTGCTTTATCTTTGCAATTGCCTGTATTTTTATTTCATATTATCTAATAGTGCAACAAAATATATTATCAAACATTCCAAAATATTTTTATGTTAAAATAAAAATAGATACTTAAATATGTGCTTAACTTTTGATTTCAAAGGAAGTTATGTCTCTTTTCATAACATGCTTACTATTGCCTAGTTTCTCTTGTTATGTTC
>NC_084741.1:58769067-58779067 GCF_033978785.1 Entelurus aequoreus | reverse complement strand
TCTGAGGCGCGAGGAAGGCAAGTAAACAAGACTAGAAGCTTGTATGTTCAGTTCAGCTTCTCTGATGTTAAACAATTCTGGGGAAAACTAAGCATGAATACTTAGCAGAAAAAGAAAATAGTTTAATTTCACCTGGACAGATTGCTTTGCCGGTGAAATCATTTAAAAAAAGTTTATGAGCTGTGTTACATTTTGCGTCTGTACACCGAAGAGGCAGCAAAACGTCTGTTTTGATAGTAAAGGTCGCAGACTCCTGACCTAAACAATGCATGAATATACAGGGTCAAGAGATACCCACATATATAGACTGATTCGAGCAGTGCTAGCCAATGAGCTTGTTAAAATATGATTAATTTATAAAATTAATACATTTGTTGTGAACTTCCTTTGACTGTCTGATTTGGCGCAGACCTTCAGGCCTGCCTGACTACTATCGGTTGTTTTGGAGACATTGATGTGTGTTTTGGTACTTGTATTTACTGGTACAATGATTGCTCCGAAATGTAACCCCAAGTTCAAGCTGTCTTTAATAGCTAAAGAATGGTACAAAGGTTAGCTATTAGAGATCAGATTTTTTTTTTTTTTAAATTTACAATAACAATTTAATAGTGACACAATTCCCCTCATCAAGGGCCTTCTTTTCATCTCCTCTTCCTCGGACTCGCCCTTTCCCTCATGAACACTCTTTGACCACGGACTTGTTGACTCGTTCAACTTGTCAGCTTTTTTGCTATAATGAGAGTGACAAAATCTTCATCATTGCTCGCTTTTGCAGAAGCTTGATGTTTGTATATGTACGCAATTGACAATGCTTTTGCGGGAGTGAGACCAACGCTGTAACATTTACCTGTGACCAGAAGAGTATGGGTAGAGTCTAACAAGCTACAATCCAATGACTATCAACCCATTGCAAGGCATTTGAAGAAAAATGGGCTGCATGGTCGAGTCGCCAGAAGAAAGCCATTTCTGCGCAAATGTCACAAAGCATCCCGCTTACCTTACGCCAAACAGCACAGAGACAAGCCTCAAAACTTCTGGAACAAAGTAATTTGGAGTGATGGCTTTCTTCTGGCGACTCGACCATGCATCCTATTTTTCTTCAAGTGCCTCCTTATTGTACATCTTGAAACAACCACACCACAATTTTTCAGATAGTCCTGTATTTCAGCTGAAGTTATTTGTGGATTTTTCTTTGCATCTCGAACAATTTTCCTGGCAGTTGTGGCTGAAATCTTTGCTGGTCTACCTGAATCCCTCATTTTCCACTTCTTATACAGCGTTTGAACACTGCTGATTGGCATTCCCAATTCCTTGGAAACTTTTTATACCCCTTTCCTGTTTTATGCAGTTCAATTACCTTTTCTCGTAGATCCTTTGACAATTATTTTGCCTTCCCCATGACTCAGAATCCAGAAACATCTGTGCAGCACTGGATGAAATGATGCAATGGTCTGTCAGAAGCCCAGAAACTCACTGACCTTTTATACACACACATTAATTACAAAAAAACAGGTCACAGGTGATGATTGGAACCTTGATTAGCCATTCAAACCTGTTTGTGTCAACTTTTGTGCATGTTATCAGATCAAAGTTACTGGGGTATGTAAACTTTTGATCAGGGTCATTTGGGTACTTTCTTTTGTCATTTTGATTTAAAAAGAGTAAACACAGTTGTTTGCCAATAAATAGCTTCACACAACCATTAAGCATGAGTGGAAGAAAGGTTTTTGTGTTATCATTCATATTCTCTGAAGAATGGCCAAGAAATCACAAATTCTCCCAGGGTATGTAAACTTATGAGCACAACTGTATATGGTAAATGGTAAATGGGATGTACTTGTATAGCGCTTTTCTACCCCTTTTTAAGGAGCCCAAAGCGCTTTGACACTATTTCCACATTCACCCATTCACACACCCATTCACACACTGATGGCGGGAGCTGCCATACATACATATGTGTATAGGTTTTCTATTTTTTAAGCACCGATTCAGGCACCGTTTAAGCACTGGTACCATTTTTGAAGTACTGATTTGGTACTAGTTAACTAGTATACTAGATAAAGTGCAAACAATACACATTGTTAGCAGCATTATGTGTGTAAACACTGACGCCGAATAAATTATGTCATTACTCCCCTCTGGGACCCCCAAAACCACCACCCTTTTACCATGTAACATGCATTTTAAAAAGAAAAAATTACTTTCAGATAGCGAATATTGGATTAAAAACATTAACATAGATACTAGGCACTGTTGTACAGGTATATACAGTCATCCCGCCATATCACAGATTAAAATGTATATATTTTTAAATAATATTTTACAACATTTTTGGCCTAAATTAAGTATTTTCAAGCATAGAAATGGCTAAATGAAGTACAAATTCTGAGACTACAGTAGTATTGGGCAAACCAATCAGAGCGGGCAGTTTAGTATTGTGGCTTCTGGTTGTCTCAGCCTTAGGCAGCATTACTATATTGCAGTGATTCTTAAACTGTTTCATCAAATAATCACTTGATTAAAGTACGGTGTTTTATTTTTCTATATTCAAACACAGTGTCACTGTTCAAACTGTGTGTAATGGTACAGCGACCAAAACTGTTAAATAAACCTTATGCCTTAGTTATAATGAATACTTGGGTCTACTACGCTACTGTGTGCTACTGTTGGTCATTATAGTGGTACTTGGAGAGCAAAATTGTTTTCTTAGATCAGGGGTCCCCAAACTACGGCCCGCGAGCCGGATCCGGCCCCCCAGCATCCAAAATTCGGCCCACAAGAAGTCCCATGTAAAAGAAAAAGTTTTCTTTTTCTTTTTATTTAAAAAAAAAAAGTTTTATTTATTTATTTTTTTAATCTTTCCATTCTAATCCATTTTCTACTGCTTGTTACTCTTGGTGTCTCCTAGCCGCTCAGGCAAATCATATTGTCTAAAAAGGAATTTTCCCATCGATAACGTGACAATGTTAAATGTTGATGAACATCAATGTTAGTTGATGAACATCAATGTTAATTGATGTTAAATGACAAAACGGATTATAAAGACAATGTATATATATATATATATATATATATATATATATATATATATATATATATATATATATATATATATATATATATATATATATATATATATATATATATATATACACTGTGTATATATATATATATATATATATATATATATATATATATATATATATATATATATATATATATATACATATATATATATATATACACTGTATATATATATATATATATATATATATATATATATATATATATATATATATATATATATATATATATATATATATATATATATATATATGTATATATATATATATATATATATATATATATACACTACCGTTCAAAAGTTTGGGGTCACCCAAAAATTTTTGTGGAATAGCCTTCATTTCTAAGAACAAGAATAGACTGTCGAGTTTCAGATGAAAGTTCTCTTTTTCTGGCCATTTTGAGCGTTTAATTGACCCCACAAATGTGATGCTCCAGAAACTCAACCTACAGTACAGTGCTTTTCCTTCAAAAATAAGGACATTTCAATGTGACCCCAAACTTTTGAACGGTAGTGTATATATATATATATATATATATATATATATATATATATATATATATATATATATATATATATATATATATATATATATATATATATATATATGTACAGCCTGGCCCCCGGCCAAATTTTTTTAACCCAATGCGGCCCTCGAGTCAAAAAGTTTGGAGACCCCTGTCTTAGATGGTACAGGGTAAAAAAAAAGGGTTGAGAACCACTGCTATTTTGGATTAAAAGAGTGTAAATGTGACTAAAAGGGGCTAGTTCATGTCTGGAGGGGTCTTATAATTTTGAAAAAATGAAGGCAGGAAACATGTTGTCCATGCTCTAGCTATGAAAATATTCGATTTATAATTAATGATTCCTACTTTGCAAAAAAAATTGTTTTAAATGGGTGAAAAATCAGTAAAAATGCACAAAATAAGGAGAAAAGTTGAAGTTAATAACACAAAGCTGATACGCAGGCTATTTTTTTCTTTCAATATACATAAGTTATTTACATTTTGGATTGATTTTAGCTTTTTTTTTTTTTTTTTTTTTTTACAAAATGAAAAATATAACAATGTCTATCCGCATCCTTTTTTTCATGCGTTCATCCATCATCCATCAATGATGTCACAAGATGTGAGCATAACCGAGTACACCAAACTTATACATAATGTTTAGCAGCATCACTTTTTAGCTGGGAAAAAAAAAAGTGCTGTGATTTATTATTTATTCATGTGAAGACACACACACACACACACACACACACACACATGCACACACACACACTTACACAAACAAGAGCACAAATACACACACTCACTCCCCACACAATAAACAGCTGTGCGGGTGGGTCTTGTCACTAACGCTCCTTGTTTCGCTTTTGGATGGAGAGAAGTTGCATTGCGCTGCAACTCTCAATGTGTTTCACCGTCAATGTGTGCCATGTGGATCTGTTCTCAGTGTCCACTCGGCACTGGGACTAATTAGCATTCCTTTGTGCATGAATAAAAGACACCTATTCGGAGGACAGATTTTACCAGCTGCCATCCACGACTAGTCCTTATTAGAGTCCTGCTGTTCCTCTGAGAACGCCAGCACATGTTCAACACGTGCTGCGGCTCACACACAAACACTCGGCCTACACACACACACACACACACACATACACGCGCGCACACACACTCAAGGACACGCGCAGCCCCACGGTATTAATCTATTCATACCCTAATGAAAACACAGAGACACCATGCACAATAAGAACTCCACAAGGAAACACTTGCACAGGGAGCAAACACTGCTCACCAGCTTTAACGGTGACAATGCAAGGTCAGACAAGCCAATGCCAAGCAACTGGGCAGTTTGTGTGCGTTTGTCAAAGCAGTGCATGCACAAAATAGTTACTATTACTGCTTACAAATTTAATATGGTGTCCTAGTTATACTACCGTTTTGTCAGCAGGGTCTAACCTAAGTGAAGTGAATTATATTTACATAGCGCTTTTCTCTAGAGACTCAAAGCGCTTTACATAGTGAAACCCATTATTTACATATTTAAGCTACCTTTAAATAAGTGTGGCTGGCACTGGCAGGTGGGTAAAATGTCTTGCCAAAGGACACAATGGCAGTGACTAGAATGGCGGAAGCGGCAAGGCCGTCAGTAATAATGTCTAAAACAGCATTTTTCAACCTTTTCTGAGCCAAGGCACAATTTTTTCATTGAAAAAATGCGAAGGCACACCACCAGCAGGAAATATAAAAAAATTAAACTCAGTAGCTGATAGTGACAGTAAAAAAGTTGTTCACGAATACCATAACCAAGCATGCATCACTATAGCTCTTGTCGCAAAATAGGTGTACTGTCACGACCTGTCACATCACGCCGTGACTTATTTTGAGTTTTTTTTGGTGTTTTCCTGTGTGTCGTGTTTTAGTTCTTGTCTTGCGCTCCTATTTTGTTGTTGATTGTCATGTACGGATGTACTTTGTGGACGCCGTCTGCTCCACACGCTGTAAGTCTTTGCTGTCGTCCAGCATTATGTTTTTGTTTACTTTTCAGCCAGTTCAGTTTTAGCTTCGTTTACCATAGCCATCCCTAAGATTTAATGCCTTTTCTTAGCGGCACTTATACCTTTTATTTGTTTTTGGTTTAAGCATTAGATACCTTTTTACCTACACTCTGCCTCCTGCATATTGTGATTACGACAAACCATGTTCCTGACATCTACAAAGCAATTAGCTACCACCTACTGATATGCCGAGCTCTAGACAGCACAGACACTCAACAATGGCACATTTGCGGATTATAATTACTGGTTTGCAAAAAATGATTTCAACCCAAATAGGTGAAATGACATAATCTCCCACAGCACACCAGACAATATCTCACGGTACACTAGTGTGCCGCGGCACAGTGGTTGAAAAACACTGGTCTAAAAATTGGGCAAAAAAAGCCAAAACTGTACAGCATAATATTACACTTTTTGACTTGGGGGCCGCATTGGGTTAAAACCTTTTATATATATATATATATATATATATATATATATATATATATATATATATATATATATATATATATATATATATATATACAGTCGTGGTCGTGACATGGACAAAGATAAGACCTTCTGGAGGAAAGTTCTGTGGTCAGATGAAACAAAAATTTAGCTGTCTGTTTGGCCACAATACCCAGCAATATGTTTGGAGGAGAAAAGGTGAGGCCTTTAATTCCAGGAACATCATGCCTACCGTCAAGCATGGTGGTGGTAGTGTCATGCTCTGGGCCTGTTTTGCAGCCAATGGAACTGGTGCTTTACATAGAGTAAATGGGACAATGAAAAAGGAGGATTACCTCCACATTCTTCAGGACAACCTAAAATCATCAGCCCGGAGGTTGGGTCTTGGGCGCAGTTGGGTGTTCCAACAGGACAATGACCCCAAACACACGTCAAAAGTGTTTTTTTAATGCAAAAAAACAACACAAAACTGGCAGCTCAATCACCACAATTTTACAGTAAAACAGAGTGTGACCATTTTACTGTAAATTTTATTGTAAAATTCTTGCCATTCTACAGATTTTTTTTCTTACAGTGTAGGTAAAATATACATTTACTAATCAAATGCATAGGCAATCGTGTGGCAATGTCATGCGGCTAATCCTTATACATGTACAGTTGTGGTCAAAAGTTTACATACACTTGTAAAGAACATAATGTCATGGCTGTCTTGAGTTTCCAATACTTTCTAAAATTCTTATTTTTTTTGTAATAGAGTGATTGGAGCACATACTTGTTTGTCACAAAAAACATTCATGAAGTTTGGTTCTTTTATGAATTTATTATGGGTCTACTGAAAATGTGACCAAATCTGTTGGGTCAAAAGTATACATACAGCAATGTTAATATTTGCTTGCATGTTACAGGTTACAATAAGGCACTTTTAGTAGCCATCCACAAGCTTCTAGTTGGATTTTTGACCACTCCTCTTGACAAAATTGGTGCAGTTCAGCTAAATGTGTTGGTTTACTGACTTGGACTTGTTTCTTCAGCATTGTCCACACATTTAAGTCAGGACTTTGGAAAGACCATTCTAAAACCTTAATTCTAGCCTGATTTAGCCATTCCTTTACCACTTTTGACATGTGTTTGGGGTCATTGTCCTGTTGGAACACCCAACTGCGCCCAAGACCCAACCTCCGGGCTGATGATTTTAGGTTGACCTTAAGAATTTGGAGGTAATCCTCCTTTTTCATTGTCCCATTTATTCTCTGTAAAGCACCAGTTCCATTGGCAGCAAAACAGGCCCAGAGGATAATACTACCACCACCATGCTTGATGGTAGGAATGGTGTTCCTGGGATTAAAGGCCTCATCTTTTTCTCCTCCAAACATATTGCTGGGTATTGTGGCCAAACAGCTCAATTTTTGTTTCATCGGACATCACATGGACAAAGATAAGACCTTCTGGAGGAAAGTTCTGTATTACAAATATAATACAAAGTTAAGAAGTGGATATTTTGGTTCAGATAGTTTAGCATTCTTCAAACTTCCTGAATGTCAGAATTCGTACATTTTGTACCCCCCTGACCTGGTGAGAGTCCACCCTTATTTGTAGTCAATAAAGGGCCAAACAAAACCAATGTACACTACCGTTCAAAAGTTTGGGGTCACATTGAAATGTCCTTATTTTTGAAGGAAAAGCACTGTACTTTTCAATGAAGATAACTTTAAACTAGTCTTAACTTTAAAGAAATACACTCTATACATTGCTAATGTGGTAAATGACTATTCTAGCTGCAAATGTCTGGTTTTTGGTGCAATATCTACATAGGTGTATAGAGGCCCATTTCCAGAAACTATCACTCCAGTGTTCTAATGGTACAATGTGTTTGCTCATTGGCGCAGAAGGCTAATTGATGATTAGAAAACCCTTGTGCAATCATGTTCACACGTCTGAAAACAGTTTATCTCGTTACAGAAGCTACAAAACTGACCGTCCTTTGAGCAGATTGAGTTTCTGGAGCATCACATTTGTGGGGTCAATTAAACGCTCAAAATGGCCAGAAAAAGAGAACTTTCATCTGAAACTCGACAGTCTATTCTTGTTCTTAGAAATGAAGGCTATTCCACAAAATTGTTTGGGTGACCCCAAAGTTTTGAACGGTAGTGTAGTTGCCACCAATGTGTACAAGTTGCTTTTTAATTAGCCTTTTTTCACTTGATATTAATGATATGAAAAGTAGCGCAGAGCCACTAACAGTCACATGCGTGGGTGTTAAAGACGATTAAATTAGGGGGATGATTTGCTGTTTCAAAGAAGAAACAAAATGGTAATGTTGGGCGTAAAGAAAAACAAGAAGCAGACAATAACCGGCGCGGCCTTGGCATGAATACCCAATTACAACACGGTGAAATGATGCAGCTCCCGTCCACAAGAGCAGACAGATTAACACGCAACTCTCAATCTCAGACAGAATATATTTAAAACATTTCAGTCCTGTGTCCATGTGTCTGAAGTGGCTATTCATTCTCCCATAGAATGCGTTTCACTGCCAATAACATCCCACTATTGTTCCTGTTCCCCTTTTCTTTCTTTTCACCAGTTCTTCCTTATCTATTTTGCATTAATTGCAACTCTCTTAATTGCTCATCTGTGATATAGTGATTTGGCACGGTGCACAAGTGGGCCGCGACAAAGGTACTTTAAAAATGTTGCACACAACTAACACTCCAGTCCACTTCAGAATGCAGTTTTTAGTGCTTAATTAAAAATCGGTTCACAATAAAAGATATGCTAAATATGTTTATTATGAAAAGCTAAACATTTAGTTTCAACAAGTTGCTCCCTAGAAACACAACACAGACATCACGAGTGAGCATACATAACAAACATTTTTTTAAAAATTCAAATTATGTTTACCTTATTTTGTTTCCCAGTACAAGTTTTCTAGAAGATTTCAGAAGCTCAATACTAGCAACATAGTTACAGGGTAGAGGTCAAGAAATAGGTACAGTAGATGGCGCAAATATTTAGCTTTTCTGTGTTATTTAAAGATTTTCTTCACAAAACTGAAAACTTCATGGATTTTGAGCATTTTGTAACAATGTGGTTTTTTTTGGCAAGACAATAGAGCAACAAACGTAATTTAACAAGGAAAAGTTGAAACGTTGATAGTGAAGCGTCACTTCCTATCATGCCTCTTGTTTTGTAAATAGCTGTTTTGTAAATGACCGCGTATATATATATATATATATATATATATATATATATATATATATATATATATATATATATACATATATATATATATATATATATATATATATATATATATATATATATATAAATTCAAGTACCAATGATTGTCACACACACACTAGGTGTGGCGAAATTATTCTCTGCATTTGACCCAATAATAATTTTTGGTGATTCAACCCCCAATTCCATCCCTTGATGCTGATTGCAGAGCATAATATATATATATATATATATATATATATATATATATATATATATATATATATATATATATATATATATATATATATATATATATATATATATATATATATATATATATATACATACATACATACATACATACATACATATACATATATACATACTGTATACATATATATACACTACCGTTCAAAAGTTTGGGGTCACATTTTTGAAGGAAAATCACTGTACTTTTCAATGAAGATAACTTTAAACTAGTCTTAACTTTAAAGAAATACACTCTATACATTGCTAATGTGGTAAATGACTATTCTAGCTGCAAATGTCTGGTTTTTGGTGCAATATCTACATAGGTGTATAGAGGCCCATTTCCAGAAACTATCACTCCAGTGTTCTAATGGTACAATGTGTTTGCTCATTGGCTCAGAAGGCTAATTGATGATTAGAAAACCCTTGTGCAATCA
>NC_084741.1:58746567-58766567 GCF_033978785.1 Entelurus aequoreus | reverse complement strand
TTTACATTCAGGACTTAGATATTGGGTTTCACTATGTAAAAGCGCTTTAAGTCACTAGAGAAAAGCGCTATATAAAATATAATTCACTTCACTTCTTTCTGAGGGCGTTTCAGTGTTATAGCGTCACCTTTATCGTTAGTTTTAAAGCCAAAATGCGTCCGTGCTCCCTTTTCTGTCTACACATTGTGTCTGCTTGTAAGTACTGCGTGATAGTGCGCTGCAGAACATGCTCGTAAAGCTAACAACGACACGACACGACGTGACGACGACGGGGCGGGGGGACCGGTACTTTCCGGCCCTTCCTCTTGTGTCACCAGTCTGACGTCATCCCTGACCCTTGATTGTTTCCACCTGTTTCCCATTACCCTCATGTTCCATATAAGCCCATCCCTCCCCTTGTTCTGTGCCAGATTGTCTCGATCCTTCGTGCCTGTCTTGCATCCAAGCTCATGTTCTTGTCTTGCCTCGTCCCACGACCACGTTTGTTAATCCAGCATTTGTCTAGCTGTAATTTTGAGTTGAACTTTTTCCTCCCTCAGAGCGACCTTCGTAGTGATGGGTTGATGAGGCCTCATGAAGCGTTTCGACACATTGCAAAACTGTATTGATACTGTGTTGATACTGTGTCACTTAATACTGACATCTGCTGGACATTAAAAATCCCTACAGGCAACCTATGGACCGACTCAACTGACACTGATTTTATGACCTAGTATATACAATAATATAAACCAAGTCATTGTATTTCATTTAGGATTATTTAATATCTTCATTTAAATAAAAAGATATTTTTATCTTTTTTAGATACAGTCAAATAATGTGAACATGTATCATGACTAGGATGGTAGAAGGTGGGGATTGAACCCCAGTAACCGATTGCTGGCACGGCCACGCTACCAACTTCGCCACGCCGTCATTCCTGTACCTTCTCTAGTAACAGTAGTGATGGGTCCTGCAACACAGATGCATCGGCGCATGCGTCGAGCTCATAGAGCGAAACCCTGTGTCGGTGCGCGTACCACTTTTAGAAAGTCACGTGACCGATCTTGAGCTGCTTTGGTCACGTGACCGATACGCGAACTGTATCGCACTGACGCCTCCTCTGTGCCCTGTGAGCAACATTCCCTCTAAGGTGCGCGCCTGCGCAATTGCGCAGTGCTCAGGCGTCCTCCGCGCACACCGTGCGCCGCACAGCCAATATATGCCGCGCACCAAATCAAACCCATCTGAATTCTAAACAAAATAAACACATTTATTCTGTGTAATTTTGAAATGCAACTTTGAGTGACAGTGACAACAAGCGGCCCTAACGGTGTTCGTCAACAACACGCATTGCGCCGCTTCCTAATAAACAGTTTGACGCGCAGGCGTCAGTGCGATACAGTTCATGAGCGGTCACGTGACCAGAACAGCTCATGAGCGGTCACGTGACCAAAACAGCTCGTGTTCGGTCACGTGACTTTCTAAAAGCGATACGCGCACCGACACAGGGTATCGCTCTATGAGCTCGACGCATGCGCCGATGCATCGGTGTTGCCGGACCCATCACTAGACCTTCGTTATTTAACTTTTTTCTACCGCAGTGGTGAGTTATGATTTTTCCTTAACATTTCCTTCCTCAAAGTTTGAGTGATTTTTTGTTTATATAATTGTTAGAATAATTGTGAGTGTAGTAAGTTTTCATAGTCCTTTATTTCTTCCTCCGTTTGGAGCGCTTTTTGTTAAAGTTTTTTTATAGCAGATTCGTTGCTAGTTATATTTGTCTTATTTTTGTCAATTCCTCCGTTGGAGTGATTTTTGGTTCTTTCCCTTGTTGGAAACGTTTATTTTGATATCATAGTAGTACCTCATAGTGATTGTAATTTTTTCTGCTCTGGAGGTTAAGAGTTATTTTCAAAATAAAAGCCTTATTTAGAACCTCCCATCTCTGCATCTGAGTCCCTTCATTCGTCCAAGCCTGACATTACAATCTGGCCAGTATGGACTCAGCAGAGAAAGGACAAATTTCCGCCGCCCTCCAGGATCAGGCAACCCGCCTCTCACGCCAAGAGGATTTCCAGACGGCGATGGCCGAACACATGGCCCGACTAACCACCCAGCTGAAGGAGATGGCCCGGCAACTTCCTCAAACCGCCGCATCGGCACCCGTACCTGCCCACCTACCGCCTACGTTATTCGCCGGAGCCGGAAGTAAACTGGCACCTCCAGCATCCTATTCAGGTGAAACCGGACAAAGCAAAACATTCATGATAGATTGTTCTATCCATTTTGAATTTAATCCTCACGCCTTCCCCACTGAACGAGCGAAGATCGCTTTTATGATCTCCCACTTGAAGGGTAGAGCCAAGGCATGGGCTTCCGTGGAATGGGACCGAGGTGCAGCCATTTGCAACTCCCTCACAGATTTCCAGACGGCACTTCGAATGACATTTGACCCTGTCACAGATAACCGAGAGAAGGCACAGGAGTTGAGCAGACTGAGGCAAGGTCGAGACTCGGTTTGTGACTATGCCATTCGATTCCGCACGCTAGCGGCTGAGAGCGGGTGGAACGCCGCTGCTCTTTATGATACTTTTTTGAAAGGTTTGGCTGTACATATTCAAGATCTACTTGTACCACTAGACTTACCAGCTGGGTTGGACGAGCTCATTGCGCTCGCCATTCGTACCGACAACCGACTGACGCAGCTCAGACGACATTGAGGCGCACGAACCACCACTACGGGAGGAGCGGCACATCATCAGACGCATCATGGTCCGGATCTTTACACCGCTTCATCGGAGTCAAGTCACCGAAACCCCCAGGCGGAAGGTGAGGATCCAATGCAGCTGGGGAGAGCGCGGCTGACACAGGAGGAACGTCAGAGACGACAGCTGGAAGGAAGGTGCTTTTACTGCGGGGAGCCGAGTCACCTCGTCGCCACCTGCCCTAAAAAACGACCCATCGGAGTGAGTCAACATATTGACACTACTCCCAGTAAGCGTACCCTCACCAGGATCCAGGTAAAACATCACACAGTCACAAACATTGGGGCGCTTATTGACTCAGGGGCAGACGAGAGTTTGATGGACTGGTCTTTAGCTGCAAAATTAGGGATCAGATCCGAACCGTTAGCTCGACCCATTAGAGCAAAAGCTCTTGATGGGAAGGAATTGTTTATGATTTCCCACGCCACAGAACCAATCCGCATATCCACAGAAAACCACGAGGAAAGGATTCGCTTGTATCTATTCAAAGCCGCCTCACACACATTGATTTTGGGACTTCCATGGCTGATTCAACATAACCCCCAGATAGACTGGAGAACAGGAGAAATTAAAGCATGGGGGAAGGACTGTAATAATGACTGTTTTACCGGCGGTACACAAAAGAAAAGTGTAGCGCAACTCAATCTGTTTTCTGCAAACCCCACCACAGAATCCGAGTACCCGGACCTGAACTCTGTACCCACATGCTACCACCAGTTACGAGAGGTCTTCAGTAAAACCAAAGCTATGTCTCTTCCTCCGCACCGTCCATACGACTGCACCATTGACTTGATCCCAGGGTCCACCATACTCAAAGGTCGCTTGTATTCTGTTTCCGGTCCAGAGAAAGCGGACCCCATTAAAAGCTGGGCTGATCCGCCCCTCCTCATCACCAGCGGGTGCTGGATTCTTCTTTGTGGGCAAAAAGGATGGATCCTTGAGACCATGCATCGATTACAGTTCACTCAACGACATCACTATAAAGAACCGGTACCCCCTTCCTCTCATGTCTTCAGTATTCGACCAACTTCAACAATCTAAGGTATTTACAAAACTCGACCTTCGTAATGCCTATCACTTGATCCGTATAAGGGAAGGGGATGAGTGGAAGACTGGGTTTAATACTCCCAGTGGACACTATGAATACCTTGTTATGCCATTTGGACTCACCAACGCACCCGCTGTTTTTCAAACTATGATTAATGATGTGCTCAGAGACTTCCTTGATCAATTTGTAGATGTATACCTGGATGATATTTTAATTTATTCACCAGACATTGACACCCACCAAGTGCACGTGACTAGGGTCCTTAAAAGACTATTGGAAAACCAGTTATATGTCAAAGCAGAAAAAAGTGAATTTCATGTTAACACTATTTCCTTCTTGGGTTTTATAGTCGCTCCAGGAAAGGTCCAGATGGATCCGGCTAAGATAAGTGCTGTTACCGACTGGCCCACTCCCGATAGTTGCAAAAGGGTTCAGCAATTCCTAGGATTTGCTCATTTCTATAGGCGGTTTATAAGGGGTTTTAGTGCTATAGCGGCCCCTCTCCATGCCCTCACTTCCACTCAGGTTCAATTCCGATGGACTCCAGAAGCTGAGAGTGCTTTCCAGAACCTCAAGCAGCGTTTTACGTCGGCTCCGATTCTCACCATGCCAGACCCACAACGCCAGTTCGTGGTAGAGGTGGATGCCTCCAACGAAGGAGTCGGAGCCGTTCTATCCCAACGAGCTGAGAAGGATGGCAAGATGCATCCCTGTGCCTTCTTGTCCAAACGTTTATCCAAAGCTGAAAGGAACTATGACGTCGGCAACCGTGAGTTGTTGGCCGTCAAACTTGCCCTTGAAGAGTGGAGACACTGGCTTGAGGGGGCCGATCTTCCGTTCATTGTCTGGACAGACCATAAAAATCTAGAATACATAAAGAAAGCAAAAAGACTTAACTCTCGCCAGGCCAGGTGGGCACTCTTTTTTAACCGCTTCTCTTTTTCTCTATCTTACAGGCCGGGGTCCCAGAACGTCAAGCCAGACATCCTGTCTAGACGCTTCGACCCCGAGCCTGTTGCCAAGGAACCAGAATGTATCCTTCCACTGTCCCGTGTGGTTGGAGTGGTTACCTGGCAAATAGAAGATGAGGTGAAGCAGGCAAATGGTGGAACCCCGCCACCTAGTGGGTGCCCAGGTAATCGCTTGTTTGTTCTGACTGGGTTGCGCTCACAGGTGATCCATTGGGCTCACACCTCCCTGCTTTCATGCCACCCGGGAGTTCGGAGAACGATGTTCGCCATCTCCCGGCGATTTTGGTGGCCATCCATGGAGCCGGAGGTTCGGGAGTACGTGGAGGCATGTTCGGTCTGTGCCCGGAACAAAACATCATCCGGGTCCCGTATGGGTCTACTGCAGCCCCTACCTATTCCCTCCAGACCGTGGTCCGACATATCCATGGACTTCGTCACGGGGCTCCCGGTCTCTCAAGGTAACACCACCATCCTAACAGTGGTAGACCGTTTCACCAAGATGGTGAGATTCATTGCCTTGCCTAAGCTGCCCTCCACCAAGGAGACGGCAGAAATCATGATGGACAATGTGTTCAAGATTCATGGCTTCCCGAAAGACATTGTCTCTGACCGGGGGCCCCAGTTTGTATCACGGTTTTGGAGGGATTTCTGCAGACTTATAGGAGCTAAGGCCAGCCTGACCTCAGGCTATCACCCGGAGGCCAACGGCCAGACCGAATGCCTCAACCAGATACTGGAAACCAACCTCCGGTGCCTGGTATCCCAGAATCCCTCTACATGGAGCAAACACCTGGTCTGGGTTGAGTATGCACACAATTCATTACCTACATCGGCCACAGGGTTCTCTCCGTTCAAAAGTGCTTATGGTTTCCAACCTCCAGTCTTTCCAGACAATGAGCCGGAAGTATCGGTCCCCTCGGCACATGCTCTGGTCCGACGTTGCCGACGCATCTGGGCAGCTGCTCGTCTGGTGCTGATCCGACAGAGAGATCGGATAAAGAAGACTGCAGATCGCAAGAGGAGACCCGCTCCGGCATACCAGCCAGGGCATAGAGTTTGGCTCTCGACCAAGGACATGCGACTCAAGGTACCCTCCAAGAAATTAGCACCCCGATTCATAGGTCCATACCCTATCACCAGAGTCATCGGACCCTCTGCGGTACGACTCCGTCTTCCCCGGTCCCTACGAGTATACCCAACCTTCCACGTCAGCCGAGTGAAACCGGTTAAAGTAAGCCCGTTGGTTCCAGCCACCACGTCCCCTCCGCCACCCGAGATGATTGAGTGCGGTCCTGTTTACAAAGTAAAGAAGTTGTTAGCAGTTCGCAGCAGGGGCCGGGGCAGACAGTATCTGGTGGACTGGGAAGGGTATGGACCGGAAGAGAGACAGTGGGTGCCTTCTCGACACATTGTGGACTCCACCCTCATTGAGGACTTCCAAAAAGACCATCCCGGACAGCCTGGGCCGTCAGGTGTCGGCCCTAAAGGGAGGGGTACTGTCACACCGCGATCACGGGCCCTTCCTCTTGTGTCACCAGTCTGACGTCATCCCTGACCCTTGATTGTTTCCACCTGTTTCCCATTACCCTCATGTTCCATATAAGCCCATCCCTCCCCTTGTTCTGTGCCAGATTGTCTCGATCCTTCGTGCCTGTCTTGCGTCCAAGCTCATGTTCTTGTCTTGCCTCGTCCCACGACCACGTTTGTTAATCCAGCATTTGTCTAGCTGTAATTTTGAGTTTAACTTTTTCCTCCCTCAGAGCGACCTTCGTTATTTAACTTTTTTCTACCGCAGTGGTGAGTTATGATTTTTCCTTAACATTTCCTTCCTCAAAGTTTGAGTGATTTTTTGTTTATATAATTGTTAGAATAATTGTGAGTGTAGTAAGTTTTCATAGTCCTTTATTTCTTCCTCCGTTTGGAGCGCTTTTTGTTAAAGTTTTTTTATAGCAGATTCGTTGCTAGTTAAATTTGTCTTATTTTTGTCAATTCCTCCGTTGGAGTGATTTTTGGTTCTTTCCCTTGTTGGAAATGTTTATTTTGATATCATAGTAGTACCTCATAGTGATTGTAAATTTTTCTGCTCTGGAGGTTAAGAGTTTCAAATATTTTCAAAATAAAAGCCTTATTTAGAACCTCCCATCTCTGCATCTGAGTCCCTTCATTCGTCCAAGCCTGACACAAATGTTGGAAATCTATTAAAAACAACATCAATATTGTTTTTTGTAAACTGATAACTCATAAAGCAACCTGACATTTGTGTTCCACTTTATTGTGCCGTTTTATCTCAAATATCGCCAGAAAAATTATTTCATAATGATTTACAGAAGGAAGGAAAGTGTGAGGTTGTAGGAGATGCAACAAGCAAGAAAGTAGATTTCTTTGTGAGAAATGTGAAACAGTTTCTTCGTGGAGCACGCATGTGGGCCACGACGACAAAGTGGACACGAAATGATTGCCGGCCACCTCTGATTTGCACAGATGTTTCGCCTCATATCCACAAGCATGTGATCACAGTCACTGGTTTGTCCTCGCCTGGCGCCCGCTTATGCAGCTTGCCTCACGGTCCCTCCGCATTACACACAGCTCTATTTGACTGTGATGGGTCTTGAAAGCCAGAAGACATACGCGGCGGTAACAACATCAATGCGCTTCACCAGGTTCTCAAGTTAGGGACACGTCTTACTTTAATTACAACCTTTGTGTTGTTTATTTTTTGCTCCAAAGAGACACGTGTTTGTCGTGCTTTATGGAGTTCCGTGCTTTCCCCGAGCCCCCCCCCGCTCCCAACCCTCCTTCTCGTCCTCCTTTTCAGTCTTTGGAGAAAAGATCTCAGTTTGGGCAAAAAAAAGGGACAGGGTAACGGTGGGAGGGGAATGGTGGGGGCAGCAGTGATCTGCAAATCATTTATTTACATTCGGCATCTGCATAATGAGACGGGGGGCCAATGGCAGCCCCGGCTGGCTGGAGACAGGGTGGCATGCCTTCAGTTTTAATGGGCACATGGAGGAAACTTCCAATCCTTCTTGACATTTCTCATAGCGAAATAAACGTGCTCCGGGTCAGAGTGTCTATTAGGAAGATAAGAGACGAGCAAGTCAATTATACTTCAATGACTATATAGCCAGGGGACCTCATTAACATGATCAGGGAGGTCCACGCTGTAGTATAGCCCTTCTCCTGATTATGGAGGAATGACATAGCCGTTTTTTGGACGAAAAAAGACGAGAAATAGACAAATATGTTCAAAGATACATAAGCCGGCGCAAAGCCACAAAGGAGCACGCGTCGCCAGGATGAAGTGTCTGGCCAACGAGCCAGAAATTGTTGACACGTTCCCAAAAAAAAAAAAAAAAAAAAAGTGAGCGCCGCACTCCGTCAGGGGTCGAGGGGAGCTTCTATCTGCTGATGGGGTCACGGGAGAAGTGGATGCTTTGGGAGAGCGTTTGTGGCAGGGGATGTTGCGAGCTGTCATGCACGGCCAGGGCGCATGGCCTTGGGTTGCAAGGGTGGCAGCGGTGCGTGCGTGCGCGTGTGTTAGTGAGCAGACGGGGGGGACAGGCAGAGGCATGGGTTAAAAAAAGCAGAGCCTGGGGTTTGCTGGGCCTAGTGGTGCATGTTTTTTTTTCTCCCCTCGTTTCCTCTTTGCTAACTCGTTTTCTCAGGGAGGAAGCGGCAATCTGTTGACATTGATGGGATGAGTGGAGACAGGGCACAGGGGAACGGCTTGTCTTTTCTAGTGCTTGCTTAGTGTGCATCATATCAAGGCGCTGCTTGGATAAGGCTCTAATTAATATGTCTTCATGCCTCTCTGGATCAATGACAATTGATCATCAGTCATCTTATCAGTGACAACACTGCATGCTGCTCACAGAAGGGGAAACTATTAGCATATACCTTTTACATTTAACATGGAACAACACAGCATTACTTTAACCAGGAAAAAAATGTTCCGAATTTTTCGGACTATAAGGCGCACTTAAAATCCTTTAATTTTCTCAAAACTCGCCAGTACGCCTTATAACTTAATGTACGGAATTATTTTGGTTGCGCTTACCAACCTCGAAGCAATTTTACTTGGTACATGGTGAAATGATAAGTGTGACCAGTAGATGGCAGTCACACATAAGAAATATGTGTAGACTGCAATATGATGGCAGTCACACAAGAGATACGTGTAGACTGCAATATGATGGCAGTCACACATAAGAGATGTGTGTAGACTGCAATATGACTCAAGTAAACACCAAAATTGTATATGATCCATTGAAAATATATAACATTACACACGGCGCTCAAAAATCTACCAACATGTTTTAGTACGACTTTGGTAAGCTATGAAGCCGCACTGCTTGATGGATTGTACTGTGCTTCAACATACGAGTAATATTATGGTGTGTGTATAAGGTAAGACATATTATCTGGCGTTTTGTTTCGCAATATTATGCAAAAGAGACTTTTCTTACCATCTTTGCTGATCTGTATTTGGGATCTGCATAAGTAAATCCTGAAAATGTGCGCCTTTGTAGTCCGTGCTGACATTGTAGTCGATAAGCTTCTTCTTTTTCTCTATCTTCTTGTTATGGTACATTCATCCTCCGCTGTTGCCATTTCTAATATAAAGTAGTGTAAAGTTCTTACTTATATCTGTCAGTAAACTCACCATGAAAGCGCTAAAACATACCGGTGTAGTGAGTTTACATAATTTACCCAAGGAACTTAAGTTATTAGAGAGTTCCGGTCGGACGGATTTTCATGGGACACATTTCTGGCCTTGTTGTTGCACTAGTGAGCCACGGATGAGGAGATGCTGCTCCGTTATTGATTTAATTAAAGTCTGAATCTTGTTAAAACCGTTAGCTCCGTCTTTTGACACTTCTTCCACTCCCGTCCTTGCACGCTACACCGCTACAACAAAGATGACGCGAGAAGACCGCCCACAAAACGGCGCATCCTGAAGCGACTGTCAGAAAGCGGCTTGAAGATGATCTGTGCAACATTTTGACCAAAAAACCACCATTACATGTTATGTAGACCAGTGGTCCCCAACCTTTTTGTAACTGCGGACCGTTCAACGTTTGAAAATTTGTCCCACGGACCGGGGGGGGGGGTACAATCATGTGTGCTTTATATTGATATATAATGTAGGAACCAGAAATATTAATAACAGAAAGAAACAACCCTTTTGTGCGAATGAGTGTGAATGAGTTAAATGGGGGAGGGAGGTTTTTTGGGTTGGTGCACTAATTGTAAGTGTATCTTGTGTTTTGTATGTTGATTTAATAAAAGAAAAAAACATTTTTTTTTTTAATTTAAAAAAAAATACAAAAATTATTGTGCGGCCCGGTACCAATTGATCCACAGACCGGTACCGGGCCGTGGCCCAGTGGTTTGGGACCACTGATGTAGACCACAAGGAAGGGTTTTCAATTTAGAAAAAAAAAAAATACATATAGGACCCCTTTAATGCGCCCTATAATCCGGTGTGCCTTTTGTATGAAAATAAACCTGACTAGACCCGCTCATCAGCAGTGCGCCTTATAATCCGGTGTGCCTATGGTTCGGAAAATACGGTACACATCTAATATAGAATTGTACAGTTCAAGCATAAATTTGATAACCTACTTCAGGATATTTTCCCAAAGTATTTTTATTGCGTTCTACGCATGAAAAAAAACAAACAATTCAAGTAATGAACAACATGCATTTAACTAAAATTCAATTAGAACATTTCCTGGCGCTAAGGTTTGCTTTAATTGTCTGCGGGATAGCTTAACTTGCAAACAACTGGTCATTGGGTTTTCGTATCTGATCAACCAGTACCGTCAAGTCTATAAAAGCTGTGCATATTAACAGAGATGTGTTCCGCCAAAACTTCAGGGGCCTCCAATCGCCCCATCTATTGGATTTCCTACTAGAAAATGGTGTAAGCTCAAATACAGAAAACGGCATCGCACAACATTTTTTTAGATGTATTAAAGCAGGGGTCCCCAAACTACGGCCGTCCACTAGCGTCCAAAATCCGGCCCGCGGGAAGTCCCAAGTTAAAAAAAAAAAGAAAAAAAAATTTGTTTTACATTTTTTTATTAGTTTTTTTTTTAAGTCTGTCTTTTCTAATCCATTTTTTACTGCTTGTTACTCTCGGTGTGTCAGTGTCATATTGTCTAAAAATGCATCTTTCCATCGATAGCGTGACGTCATTGCGCTCGGAATATATATATACAAAAACATTTTTTGAAAAGTTTTTTTTTTTTTTTTTAAATCATTTTTTAAATCTGTCTTTTCTAATCCATTTTATACTGCTTGTTACTCTCGGTTTCTCGGTGTCATATTGTCTAAAAATGTATCTTCCCATCGATAACGTGACATTATCCATATATATATATATATATATATATATATATATATATATATATATATATATATATATATATATATATTAGGGCTGTGAATCTTTGGGTGTCCCACGATTCGATTCAGAATCGATTCTTGGGGTCACGATTCGATTCAAAATCGATTTTTTTTCAATTCAAAACGATGTTTTTTTTTAAAAATGAAAACAATACACAACAGTACCATAATAATGCAATACAATTTCAAAACCAAACCCAATTTTGCTGCCGGTGGTGTTAGTGGATGATCCTTTTCCTCTGATAACTGTGGGTGGTGTCTGTCCAAGTGAGCGCGGGGATTTGAAGTATTCCCAAAATACTTAACTTTAGCGTTGCAAAGTCTGCAAATTGCATGAGTCATGTCAAGCCCTTTCTTGCCACGGTAAAATCCAAAGTGTCTCCAAACGTTTGCTTTCAAAGCCCGCGGAGGCGGTTGTATTTCTTGCTGCTCTGTGTCTTTTTCTTTTACCTGCATTTTAGCGGCAACACAACAACACTACACTGTACACTCTACTAGCTAGCCACCAGGTAGCAACGCTGCTTATTGCGCAATACCTACGGTAGCCCAGAAGGCACATACACATTGCCGGGAGCGGGGGAAGAAAATTGATTTTTGAAAAATGAGAATTGATACTGAATCATACAACGTGAGAATGGCAATTTGAATTCGAATCAATTTTTTCCCACACCCCTAGCTGACATGCAAGCAGAGTAGTAGATTTTTGTAAAAAGCTTTTATAGTTGTAAAGGACAATGTTTTATCAACTGATTGCAATAATGTAAATTTGTTTTAACTATTAAATCCATCCATCCATCTTCAACCGCTTATCCGGAATCGGGTTGCGGGGACAACAGCTCCAGCAGAGACCCCCAGACTTCCCTCTCCAGAGCAACATTTGCGACTTCCTCCTGGGGAATCCCGAAGCGTTCCCAGGCCAGAGAGGAGATGTAATCCCCCCATCTGGTTAACTATTAAATGAACCAAAAATATGACTTATTTTATCTTAGTGAAAATATTGGACACAGTGTGTTGTCAAGCTTATGAGATGCGATGCAAGTGTAAGCCACTGTGACACAATTGTTCTTTTTAATTTTTTTTTTTATAAATGTCTAAGGATAATGTCAATGAGGGATTTTTAATCACTGCTATGTTGAAATTGTAACTAATATTGATACTGTTGTTGATAATATTCATTTTTGTTTCACTACTTTTGTGTCTCCTCTCAATTGCTCTGTTTATTGAGTGTTGCTGGGTCGGGTTTGGTTTTGGAATTGGATTGCATTGTTATGGTATTGCTGTGTATTGTTTTGTTGGATTGATTAATTAACAAAAAAAAAAACAAAAAAAATTATATATAAAAAAAAAATACATCGATTTTTAAAAAAATGAGAATCGATTCTGGATCGCACAACGTGAGAATCGCGATTCGAATTCGAATCGATTTTTCCCCACACCCCTAATATATATATATATATATATATATATATATATATATATATTAGTTTAGTTTAGTTTAGTTTAGTTTATTAAGGATCCCCATTAGTCTACACCGCAGTGGAGACTATTCTTCCTGGGGTCCAGGCAAAAAACATCACACAATCACAAAACAAAAGATTAAAATGCAGTACAACATGATCAAATAATAAAATGTTGTAATACAAAAATAGCAACAACAAAGAACCAAAAAAATAATAATAACTTTGAGTTTACATAATATTGTTCATACCAAAGATAAAAAGAGCAATATAAAAATATATATATATATATTTTTGCAAAAAATAAAATAAAACAAAGAACCAATGGCCTAAAATATATACATTAGTGTACCAAAGACAAACAGTAAGTGAAGAAAAAAGTTCCATCCACCATTTTCTACTGCTTGTATATATATATATATATATATATATATATATATATACATATATATATATATATATACATACAGCCGGCCAATTTTTTTTTAACCCAATGCATCCCCCTTGTCAAAACGTTCGGGGACAACTGTATTAAAGTGTGCGGATGCATTGGTCAATACACATTTCTTTTGTGCATCACAATCAACGTGGAATTGAATTGCCACTCCCTGTGCACGACCCCTTTTAAGTAGGCAACTCGTATTTAAATTAGATCCCCCACTATGCACAGTCAAAAACCACAAAGTTAATAAGCAAGACGGCGAAAAAGGAACATTTCTCCGACACTGAGTTTGAGGTGCTTCTTACTGGAGTAAAGGGTGCAAAATTTACTCTATTCCACTATTGTTGCATTTAGTATTTCACACTTAATGCACAGGTTTTTAACATGAGTATACTTTGGTCACAGAGACAATCAGGGGCTTGTTTGAAAGATCTTAAAGGTGTTATGTTATGGGTTTTTGCTACATTTGAAACACTTCCTTACGGTCTACATAACATGTAATGGTGGTTCTTTGGTCAAAATGTTGCATAGATTAAGTTTGTTGTGTAGGTCATGCCATATGGGTTGCATAGTGGACATACAGTATTATCAAAGTCGGTTTTCTTCTATAAGCATGAGTCTTTTATGATTTTTTCTACATTTAAAACACTTCCTTGTGAAATGAAATAATGTATGAAACAATGAAATGAAATAATTTATTAAATTGAAAAATCAATAATGAAAATGATTAAATGTAATTTTACATTAAACAAAGTAATGACATGTATTAACACATGTATGTATTCAATCCCAATTATAATTAATGAATTACACTTTTAGGCAAATATTTAAAGATTTATTTAATTTTGACCCCCGTAGCTAACTTCCGGTTTGTGTGTTTTGGACTTTTGCTGCGCATTTTCCTGTCGGCTGTTATTGAGGAGTTTTCTTGCATGACATCTGACCAATGGGTGGCAGTTTATGGCAAGACACGTAAGTTTCTACTGGAGAGACGAATGCGCAACCTTGATGATAAAGGGGACTTATTACGCAAAAAAAAAAATTCTGGTACCTGTTTTTTGTCATTTGGATCTACATAATTTCCCAAATTTTGAAATCAAACCATGCAGGCATGGCAGAAATATTTATAAATCAATTTTGCCCTCCTTTATACTTCCCCCTGTTTGCAATTTACCTCATTTGTGACGTTTTTCCCACTGGTGAGGTCAGCAGATATATCCATATGTGGTCAAGTTTTACCCAAAGAGCTTTGCTCGAATCCGACATCGTAGTCAATAAGCTCTTTATTTTTCCCTATCCTCTTGTTGTGGGGCAGACTGGCTCGTACATGCACATGCATCCTCCGCTTTTGCCATTTCTACTACAAAGTAGCGTATAGTTCTAACTTATATCTGTCAGTAAACTCCATATCTGGTCTGGGCAATTATTTTGACTCGGGGGGTGTATCTATTTTTCGGAACACTAATACAAAACCTCACAATAATGTCTGATTGAATGCTAAAAATGTTATGACTGACCTTCTGAAAAAACAGAATGGAATTTTCCGTTTTTTTACTGAATGTACATGAAAATAAAGAATGTGGGGTTTACAAAAATAACTATGAACGATAAAACACTGAATATTGACAACATATGAACGTCACACCCCCTCTCGATCGACATATTTTAAAATCAAAAGAAACGCAACAAACACTGCGAAATATAAACGCGAAGGGTAAAAAAACCCCACCTACGATCTGATATAATATGTCTTTTCTTGCAGAACTTTGTTGTAAAAATCTCCTACCGCGTCTGTCCCTGACATCCGCATTTCAGGCTGGCTGCCCTGGAAACACTCTGTGGAAACAAACCACGCCCACACTGCTTGGTGCCTCGTCTGAGCTACTGTGACGTAGATTACCATAGTAACTAGTACATCATGCAAAAGCGCAGATTCCAACCATTGAAATGTTTTGTATAGTTCAAGACTTCCGGTAATTTGAAAACATCACTGCACATCATAATGGCAGCTACAGTTTTCATCTTAAAGATCTAAAAAAATGATTTGCGAATGTCCGGCGGGCCAGACTGACAGGCCTTAATTTGCCCAGGTCTGCTCCATATGGAAGCGCTAAAAACTACAACATGGCTGACAGGGAGAAGACGCAGTCGAAGTGGAGGCACGTAATCATAACCGCCCACAAAATGGCTTGAAGACGGTGTGTGAAACATAATCTATGCAACATTTTGACCAAAGAACCACAATTAAATGTTATGTAGACCACAAGGAAGTGTTTTAACTGTAAAAAAAACAAAACATAAGATTGACCCTTTAAGACTGATGCATATTGGGGGAAACAGACTTTGAATATCTGTCTACTCTGCATGAAAGGGTTATAGATCATTGAAATAAAAGCTAACTCATAGTCTCTCTGCAAACCAAGGCAGTGTTACACACTGAAACAATGGCATGACCTACAGTACTGCAATACAATCCAGAATCATAAAGTATATTGCAGGCATATACAGTACCAGTACAACAATATTAGATTATAAAGGTTCTGCCCCCCCTTCTGTCACTTTGCATATTAAAAAGGTATAGAAAATGCTTGGATGTTAAAATTGCAAAATCAGCAGATAATAGGCAAATCATTATTCTAAATTCCTACAGCCTTTTGATAGCCCATGACAAGATTTGAATTAAAGAGGTCCGATTGCATTAATAGAATTGTTTTGCTATTTATTCAGTGCATTTATGTTTGGTTTTGAATGCATCGCGTACACGTAGACATAGAGTATTGATAGTGCCCGGGAGGATCGCAGAACAAGCCTTTGTCGGCATGCACACCAAGCCCACACAAAGACATGCCACTTGGAGGGACTGTGGCCAAGTACCTCAGCATGCATACCTCCTTTATTGCTCCCTGAAACATGAATAATTTGATTATTTGATGACAGCTTACTTCTTATATCTGTTTCGGCACCATATGTGTCTAATATGCTCTTCACCCTCTACATGAATGCCTTGCCTTGGGGTCTAGCAGAGGCCAGAGCCACTTTCAAACCTGGAGGGAACACACTTGGTCGTGAATTTGTAGGGGCATAGCACTCTGCAAAAGCGCAGCCGACTGAATTCAAGTGAATATTCAAGGAGAAATCCTACGCCATGCTTGGTGCTTTTTACCCCCTTCTCCTGCTTCAGGCTAAATACTGATTTATTGAAACATCTTCACCTAAACAAAGAATCAACTCAAGTGGAACAATACTTTCAATTGACTACCGTATTTTTCGGAGTATAAGTCGCACCGGAGTATAAATTGCACCCGCCGAAAATGCATAATAAAAAAACATATATAAGTCGCACTGGAGTATAAGTCGCATTTTTTGGGGAAATGTATTTGATAAAACCCAACACCAAGAATAGACATTTGAAAGGCAATTTAAAATGAATAAAGAATAGTGAACAACAGGCTGAATAAGTGTACGTTATATGAGGCATAAATAACCAACTGAGAACGTGCCTGGTATGTTAACGTAACATATTATGGTAAGAGTCATTCAAATAACTATAACATATACACTACCGTTCAAAAGTTTGGGGTCACCCAAACAATTTTGTGGAATAGCCTTCATTTCTAAGAACAAGAATAGACTGTCGAGTTTCAGATGAAAGTTCTCTTTTTCTGGCCATTTTGAGCGTTTAATTGACCCCACAAATGTGATGCTCCAGAAACTCAATCTGCTCAAGGAAGGTCAGTTTTGTAGCTTCTGTAACGAGCTAAACTGTTTTCAGATGTGTGAACATGATTGCACAAGGGTTTTCCAATCATCAATTAGCCTTCTGAGCCAATGAGCAAACACATTGTACCATTAGAACACTGGAGTGATAGTTGTTGGAAATGGGCCTCTGTACACCTATGTAGATATTGCACCAAAAACCAGACATTTGCAGCTAGAATAGTCATTTACCACATTAGCAATGTATAGAGTGTATTTCTTTAAAGTTAAGACTAGTTTAAAGTTATCTTCATTGAAAAGTACAGTGCTTTTCCTTCAAAAATAAGGACATTTCAATGTGACCCCAAACTTTTGAACGGTAGTGTAGAACATGCTATACGTTTACCAAACAATCTGTCACTCCTAATTGCTAAATCCGATTAAATCTCATAAGTCTAGTCTCTTACATGAATGAGCTAAATAATATTATTTGATATTTTACGGTAATGTGTTAATAATTTCACACATAAGTCGCTCCTGAGTATAAGTCGCACCCCCGGCCAAACTATGAAAAAAAACTGCGACTTATAGTCCGAAAAATACGGTATTTCATTACTTTCATTGCTTCCCCAAAGAAGTGCACTCGTTATGATTGCTTCTCCAAGTCCTTTTCCTTGAGGAACTAACACACACAAGGACTACCAGTTGAAATAATGTACACTTCTGCAGTCGGTGTCTCTCTTTTGCTCTAAACTAGGGGTGTCAAACGTACGGCCCGAGGGCCGGATCAAGCCCGCAAAGAAGTTTGAGATGAGTTTGCCAAGTATTCAAATTAACCTGAAATTTTTGAATGAAAGAAACAGCTGTTCTAAATGTGTCCACTGGATGTCGAAATAGCAATTATTTGTATCTTTGTGGATGATGCTACATATGTACAAAATAAACCACATGATGTTAGTGCATCAGTCGAGGAAAATTATCAAACTACACAAATAACATACAGTAATTTGATTTTGATATAATTTTTTTATCTTGGTAGATTGAAAATTAACACCAATGAGTTGACTGATGAACATTATCACATAATTTATTCAGAAAATATAAATAACGACAAATAAAGATAGAATACTATTAACCGCAACATGTAAGTGTAAAAAACCCCCAACAAGATTTGTACAATTTCAGAATGTGCTTGTTCTATTTTTAAACAAAGAAAACCATCTGAAGTTGTCTTTATTTTTAAGTTATTGTGCCGTGATTTTACCAGTCCGGCCCACTTGGGAGTAGATTTTTCTCCATGTGGCCCCCCATCTAAAATGAGTTTGACACCCCTGCTCTAAATGATCTGACTGGGTGACAGTTATGGTCGTACAATATACACAATATAAATGATATCAATTTAAATAAATAAACTCTTTCTTACAAGAACTATTATCACCAAAGGACAGGGATTAGCCAAACATGCTACACTGCACACAGTAGGAGGATGCAAGAAGCCATGCTAACCACTAAGCTAGAGCTCTTGAATGTAAACAGAGGTGGACGGATCGATACCAACTTTGACAGTAACGATACAAAGTATAGTATCAGTATATAGTCGATACTACAGTGTTTAGATCGATATTTTTTGTTATAACAAACTAATTTGGTCGCTTTTGTTATTGTTTACAGACTCATGAAAAATAAGCCCTAGGCTCCAGGAGGCTAAGGACATTAACCAAAGTATTTAAATCAGTTTTTTGATTATGTTTGCTATTTTGCACTATTGAATTTATTTTGCTTAAAATACTATAATCACTATTTAGTTACTTCTTTTTTTCTTCTTTTTTTTAAAGCTCCCATTAATGGCCTTTTAGCCTTCATTTCAGTACAGTTATTGCACTGGAGAATAATACAATCTGTTGATCAACTTGACATGCATTTTTATTTGCATTTTAATATAATTAATGAAAAACAGTGCAACATAAAAAGGCATTTCTCCTTTCTTTAAACTTGGACCAAAGACCATTAATAAAAAACAACTGAAAGTGCAACATAAGAAGGCACATCATCTTCCTTGAAACATAGATAGTGAAATAAAGCCTGACATCTGGAGTGATGCTGCTGTCTTCCACACTTGGAGTCATGGATTGTAGAGTCCTTGTTTTCAGTGGCAGGATCATTGACACAGATGGTGAAGTTTCAGATGTAACACTTTTGAGGGGTTTAAGCACCTGGAGGACCTCCTCTGCCACTCTCACATCATCATCAGACAGGTTGATGATGTATTTGACATTTTTCTTCAGGGTCTTGTGGGTCAATGCAGAGTATATAGCTGCCTGCTGCTCCAACATATCATAAGTGGAGTTCCACTTCGTTGGGACATCATGTATGAGCTTTATGAGTAGGCAGCTTTAGTATTTCTTGCTTTGTCTTAAAGGCCTACTGAAACCCACTACTACCGACCACGCAGTCTGATAGTTTATATATCAATGATGAAATCTTAACATTGCAACACATGCCAATACGGCCGGGTTAACTTATAAAGTGACATTTAAAACTTCCCGGGAAATATCCGGCTGAAACGTCGCGGTATGATGACGTATGCGCGCGACGAAGTCAGAGTAACGGAAGTTATGGTACCCGTAGAATCCTATACAAAAAGCTCTGTTTTTATTTCATAATTCCACAGTATTCTGGACATCTTTTGCAATTTGTTTAATGAACAATGAAGGCTGCAAATAAGACAGTTGTAGGTGGGATTGGTGTATTAGCAGCGGACTACAGCAACACAACCAGGAGGACCTTGTTGGAGCGCTAGCCGCGCTAGCCGTGCTAGCCGCCGACCTCACCTTGACTTCCTACGTCTCCGGGCCGCCAAACGCATCGGGTGAAGTCCTTCGTCCTTCTGCCGATCGCTGGAACGCAGGTGAGCACGGGTGTTGATGAGTAGATGAGGGCTGGCTGGCGTAGGTGGAGAGCTAATGTTTTTAGCATAGCTCTGTGAGGTCCCGTTGCTAAGTTGCTAAGTTAGCTTCAATGGCGTCGTTAGCACAGCATTGTTAACCTTCGCCAGCCTGGAAAGCATTAACCGTGTATTTACATGTCCACGGTTTAATAGTATTGTTGATTTTCTATCTATCCTTCCAGTCAGGGGTTTATTTTTTTGTTTCTATATGCAGTTAAAGCACGATGCTATCACGTTAGCTCGTAGCTAAAGCATTTCGCCGATGTATTGTCGTGGAGATA
>NC_084741.1:58711567-58741567 GCF_033978785.1 Entelurus aequoreus | reverse complement strand
CTTTGTATATAATTTTAGCTGTTTGCAAATTCACTATGTCGTGGAATTTCAGTATTTTTGATTCAATAAATAAAGGGTTTGAATGTTCTCTATATCCAACAATATGTATTATTCTAACTGATCTTTTTTGTAACACTGTTAATGAATTAAGTGTACTTTTGTAGTTATTTCCCCATATTTCTACACAATAACTCAGATATGGTAACACTAGCGAGCAGTAGAGAATATGAAGTGATTTAGTATATGAATAAGAAAACAATGAACCTTTTTGAGCAAAAATGTGGGGAAACTTGCTAGAAAACAAGCCTAAAATCACTACCGTGTCCATTTTGGGAGGAATTTTACCTGTAGACTTACTGTATTTGGTCCACAACTATGCAACAGGTGCCAATATTGTCAACATTGGAGGGGCCCTTTAAGAAACGATAGAGATCAAATGTAGTACCATGGACAATTATCTTTCTATGATGACAAGCGAGGCAGCTCCCCTGACTGCACGTCTACTTAACTTGTTGGTTCTGCACCTCGGAGGCTCCATCCTTAGATTATTTGCCCTTTTTTTGTACTTCCTCCTTCAGACTACTGCCAGTGTCAGTGGCTCTTTTTGTCACGCATCTGTCACATTAAAATGCCTGTGTAAAAAGCATCCATTGTATTCACTGCTTTCACCATCTGATCAGATGTTTTTGTTACGCTCCTAAATGTTCACATCTGTACACTTCTGAAATGTGGATATTTGTCAACCTTTAAACCTTTAGTGTTTTGCTAAGAATGCCGCTGACTTATTCTGTTGTATGAATGACAATAGGTGGAAGTCATCCTGTCACTATACGCCACTGGCATGGATAGACGAACAAAAATACCTTATTTGTGGTATATTTAATTATTTGGAAGTGACATTCCATAACTAACCATTGTGGGATTTTTTCATAAAATGCAATTAAAACCCCAAAACTAAGAAGTAGTCATGTGCAGCATTGGTAAAAAATGTGTATTTATTCAAACCAGTTCTTTGTGTCTTCACATGAAGTGCCCCTCTGTTTCAAGGTTTGTTCCAAAACACACATTACCAGAACAAAACTAAATCACAAGGTCGCTTCCAAAACCCTTTGAACGTACACTAAAGCACGCAGTGAACCTGAGAGCACTCGTGTCCTACGGCTGAGAACCACCAGAAATAAATGGTGACATTCATGAAATAAAGTGGCGTGTAGTAGTCGTACGGGTCAAACTTTTGCTTATTTATTTGGCTTGCGAGATCCAAAACATGGCGGCACGACTAATACGTAAACCACCACCAGCAGGAATTCAGACTACCTTTTTCCACACAGCAAGTCATTTGACTTGTTGTGTGTGAGTATGATTATGTTACTTATTAGTGTGAGGAAGTGAGGCATATATAACGTACCTCCTATCAATTATCTCTGAGCCATACAAACATTTTGTTGGGAACAGGGAGGCGCACGAGTGCCACAATGCGCTCTCACGGCAGGTTGTTTTCCACTACAGCTCGGGCGTAAACATAGAAACTGCTGAGGATTCGATACAAATAACCTCGTTTTTGTCTAATATTAGTTCATTCTGTGTGTGCTTTCTACAGAATTATGAATGACAAAATCAATTCCATCTTTTTTTTTTGTGTGTTATTTTTGTTGCTTAAAGTGGAGTGTAAGGGTTTTAAGTAGTCAGTATTTTGCTTTTTGTCTGTGTATTTTTAATTGTATTTTTTTAGGGGTGCATGTTAATCATTGATGTCACGGACACAACTTGGCTGTTGTCGTGATCTCAGGATGCAGAAAAGGCAAGCGTCAGGCATGCAGAAGAAGAATTGTAACACAGAATTGTAGCAACCAGATGTCAAACTCAAGGCCCGGTGGCCAAAACTGGCCCGCCACATTAATTTTATAAGGCCCGCGAAAGCAAGAAAATATGTATAGGTAAAGTTCTTTATCATTCTTATGTATTGGTTATTTCCATTTTAACAGAAAAAATACATCTTTTACATGTTATTATCAGATAATGCATTAAATATTATATAATACATTAAAAACATTGTATTTTTTATGAAAAAAAACAACAAATTTGGTTGAGTCATAATTTCAAAGCAAGTTATCTATCCAAATGTACAAAAATGGCAAAAGATTTAATGTTAAAATCTGGTAGGGCTGTCAACAAAATGTTTACATTTATAGTAATTCACTAATTCAGATTTTACTGAAAAAACAGTGGTACAATTTTTTCATTTATAGTGATACGCCGTAAAAATAACAAACATATATGTAGATTTTACTGTAAAAAAAATGTGGTACCGTTTGGTATGATACAATTCTGGAAGCTGAGCTGCGTTGTTTTTTTTTTTACCATAACATCTACTGATTTTAACAAGTGTACTGGTGTTGCCCCGATACCAATAATTTTGGTACCGGTACCAAAATTATTTTGATACTTTTCGAAACTTTTCTAAATAAAGGGTACCACAAAAATTGCATTATTGGCTTTATTTTAACAAAAAATCTTACGGTATATCAAACATATGTTTCTTATTGCAATATTGTCCTTAAATAAAATAGTGAACATAAATGACAACTTGTCTTTTATTATTAAGTAAGCAAACAAAGGCTCCTAATTTAGTCTGCTGACCTATTCAGTAACATATTGTGTCATTTATCAATCTATTATTTCGTCAAAATTATTAAGTAGTAAATTAATTATTAATCTACTTGTTGATTTACTGTTAATATATGCTTACTTTCTCTTTTAACATGTTCTATCTACACTTCTGTTAAAATGTAATAATTATCTATTCTTCTGTTGTTTGATTCTTTACATTAGTTTTGGATGATACGACAAATTTGGGTATCAATCCGATACCAAGTCGTTACAGGATCATACATTGGTCATATTCAAAGTTCTCATGTGTCCAGAGACATACTGTATTTCCTGAGTTTATAAACATAATATAAATTTTAAAAAAAACGAAAGAAGATGTGATGCCAAAAAATATCGACGTAATTATAGTAGTATCGACTAGATACGCTACTGTACTTGGTATCATTACAGTGGATGTTAGGTGTAGATCCACCAATGGCGTTCGTTTACATTTTGACGCAGGTGAGCTACAGTGTGTAGTGAAGCATGTTTAGCTATTCCTCGTCCTGCAGGGATGATACTTGTAAGAAACTTACTTTATTTTATTTTATTGGCGCCATGGAGGCGAGGATTAGTGATTTAGAAGTAGCTAAAACACTGCCGACTGCAGCTGGACGTTAGCCGCTAGCTAGCTAGCCATGTCTTAGAGCACCTCTTCCGGTGGGGGTTTCAGTGTTATAACTTCACCTTTATCGTTAGTTTTTAAGCCAAAATGCGCCCGTTCTCCCTTTTCTGTCTACACACTGTGTCTGCTTGTAAGTACTCCGTGATTGTGCGCTGCCGAACATGCTCCTCTGCTCGTAAAACCAGCAATGACACGACGTGATGACGATGGGGGCACAGGGGGGTGGGTAACCGGTACTTTTCATAGGTGGTATAGTACCTAATATGATTCATTAGTATCGTGGTACTATACTAATACCGGTATACCGTACAACCCTACAGTGTGCATAAAAAAATATATAACAATCAAATGCATCGGCAATCATAATCATATATCATTCTCTGTTACAAACAGCCTTTTGAGGGCAGTGATAATTGCGATTTGGTACTAAAAAAAAAAGAAAGTTTGACACCCCTGGACTCCTGCAGGAAACTAGAAGGCAACATAACACTTTGGTTTAAACTAAATAACGAACCAGGGAAGGACGGAGCAAGGGGGTACTAACTAGAACTAATTAACAGTATAGAACAGGTGCGCTGGCAAGACAAGGAACTGAAAGTAAAGGTGCTGCAAAAGCACAGAGATCAAACAGGAAATACTTACAAAACAAGAGCATCAGGATAGGAAGTGATACTAAACACAGGAAAATAACGATCAAAGTCCAAACTGTCACGTGGGACCATGCCAATCATACCGATTGGTCTGATTAAAAAACAGTTCTGATAAACATAAACAAAAACAACAAAAAGTTACAATGAGGCAAGATTAACCATACTGTACAGTTACTGTAGGTGGGTTAGGGTGAACAAATCAAGCGCTCCTACATCGCAGGCAGTCATAAATTACCCCTGAGCTCACAATGTAAACAAACATGGCATCGATTGTGCGGTGCTTCTTTATGACTACAAAAGAAGACATCCCATGTGCCGTCCGGACCCAATGCCCTGCAAACACTCCGCGAGTAAGAAAATAAAAACATTCCCGCCGTCAACACATCTCCTGAACCAGCCACCAGCATCCACGCCCCGAATGACCACAAAGACACGTGCCAGTCGCAAAAAAAAAAAAAAGGCCGTTGCCACCGCCGCTGCGTCTAAAAATTTCAAAAGCCCGCTGAGATGACCTTTTTTAATTTATTTTATTTTTTAAATTTATTTATTTATTTTTGTCCTGTCCAGCTTCTCAGACAAATCATATAGTTGATGTAGATGCTCATATCGGCTGTTCAGATTTACTTTACAAAAGAGAAGTGTAGAATACTTCTCTTGTTGCCTTATTTGTATTTGACTTTATTAAATGTATTTATATTATCATTTGGTGCAGCCGGGCAGGAGGGGATAGAAAGAGAAAAAAAAGGAAGACAGATGGGGAAATTGTGGGGACAAGAGGGGGATTAGACAGAGAGACGAAAACAACAACAGCAAACACAACAATAACAACAACAACAACAACAAAAGAGCAACATCAGCAAATATGACATGTACAAATATGATGGTAAAAGTGATAGCAAATAAGCAGTTAGCGAAAATAAAAAATAATACAGAAATGACAATGAGCATTATTACACTACAACTGGATCTGTCATTTTAAAGGCCTACTGAAACCCACTACTACCGACCACGCAGTCTGACAGTTTATATATCAATGATGAAATCTTAACATTGCCAATACGGCCGGCCGGGTTAGATTAGTAAAGTGCAATTTTAAATTTCCCGCGAAATATCCTGCTGAAAACGTCTCCGTATGATGACGTTTGCGCGTGACGTCACGGATTGTAGCGGACATTTTGGGACACCATTGTGGCCAGCTATTAAGTCGTCTGTTTTCATCGCAAAATTCCACAGTATTCTGGACATCTGTGTTGGTGAATCTTTTGCAATTTGTTTAATGAACAATGAAGACAGCAAAGAAGAAAGCTGTAGGTGGGAAGCGGTGTATTAGCGGCCGGCTGCAGCAACACAAACACGTAGCCGGTGTTTCATTGTTTACATTCCCGAACGATGACAGTCAAGCTTTACCATTGGCCTGGGACAACAGAGACTCTTACCAGGAGGACTTTGAGTTGGATACGCGGTACCGTGAGTACGCAGCTGCGGCTTCCAAACATTTGATCGCTTGCCCGTACGTGCGTGCCGCTATGTGCATGTCCCGTACGGAACTTTGGGGAAATATATGTGCTGTATGAACTTTGCGGAGGTGAACGGTACTTTGGGCAGTGGGATTGAGTGTGTTGTGCGGGTGTTTGATTTGTATTGGCGGGTTATATGGACGGGAGGGGGGAGGTATTTGTTATGTGGGATTAATTTGTGGCATATTAAATATAAGCCTGGTTGTGTTGTGGCTAATACAGTATATATGTATTGTGTTTATTTACTGTTTTAGTCATTCCCAGCTGAATATCAGGTCCCACCCGCCTCTCACAGCATCTTCCCTATCTGAATCGCTTCCACTGCCCTCTAATCCTTCACTCTCACTTTCCTCATCCACGAATCTTTCATCCTCGCTCAAATTAATAGGGAAATCCTCGCTTTCTCGGTCCGAATCGCTCTCGTTGCTTGTGGCCATGATTGTAAACAATGTGCAGATGTGAGGCGCTCCACAACCTGTGACGTCACGCTACTTCCGGTACAGGCAAGGCTTTTTTATCAGCGACCAAAAGTTGCGAACTTTATCGTCGATGTTCTCTACTAAATCCTTTCAGCAAAAATATGGCAATATCGCGAAATGATCAAGTATGACACATAGATTGGATCTGCTATCCCCGTTTACATAAGAAAATATAATTTCAGTAGGCCTTTAAAGCCACAGTTTGTACTTCTGAGTCGCCGCTATTTCTCGGATGTATGTTTGCTAGCAAAATACGACATGATCACTACGCTCCTGCACATACTGTTCATAGGAAATAAGGACATCATTTTCACTACTCATTTATAGACATGATGTTAGCTCCAACATAGTAGCGATATCCTATTGGATATCATATGCATCTTTGATTGAGGTGCGGACAAAACTAGAGTTAAATCTAAATCTGAAAAAATAGCAGTTTTTATCAAGTTATTGTATCTGCTAGAAAAAAATATTGTGCATTGCTAGTGTTTTTCTTACTTTATTATTGCATCTTCATTTTTCCCTATGTGTTATGCTGCTATCATTACTGTGTACTGCATATGGTGTTGCTGCTACTGGAACCTTCATTTCCTTCAGGGCACATGCCCAGGGAATGGATTTATTTATTTTCAACATTTCTTTTGTCAGAGTTACTAGTTTTTTAAAAACAAATTGCAGCGTCATGCATGCAATGTCTACAGCAGAGGACGCTTTATGGTTCTCTTTATGGTTCCCATTACTAATATACTGATATATTGTATATCATTCAGAACTATGGAGATGTCCTCCAGTCCAGTTTGAAGTCCATCCTTAGCCCTCAGTCAGCATCACGCAGTCAACGATGCGAAGGAACAACAATCCAGACATAAAAACTCCTTGCTTGACGCCCATTTATCACTTTAAACCAATCTGTTGCTTCACCGTTGTCTAGTACTGCACACATACTATCTGAGTACTGCAGCTTCACCATATCTATGAGTTTGTTTGGTAAACCATATTGTCTCATTATCTCCCACAAAATTTCCCTACGAATCGAATCGAATGCTTTCTCAAAGTCGATAAAATTTATGTGGAGAGATGTTTGCCACTCGACGGACTGCTTGATAATATTTCTCAAGATGAAAACGTGTTCAGTTGTGCTTTTGCCTTCTCTAAATCCAGCTTGTTCTGGTCTAAGTTTTTCGTCAATTCTGTTGATGATGACGATGACTCTTCCAAGCACTTTGCTTGCTATGGTGTCCTTTCTTTGGTAGTTTCACAGTCAAAACCTTTCTTCCAATCACATGGTATTTTTTTTCCATATTTTAAATATCACTGGCGATATTATGAAGTTTATTGGTTGGTGTCTCTGTCACATTTCAACAATTCTGATCATATCAATGCCACCTGCCTTCCAATTTTGCAACTTTTTGACAGCACAGATGTTCTCTTCTTTGGTTATTGGGTTTAAGTTAATCGTCTCTATCACAGGATAGTTCTTCTCGCTGATTTCAACTAAATTTGGGCATGTCTCTATTAAGTATCTCTTTAAGTGTTCTTTCCACCTTTTTTTCCTTCCATCATCATCTGTAACTATGTTTTTCTTACTTGTCTGAAACATTTGATGTATTGCGTGGTTTGTCATTGCATAGTGTTTTAGGTATTTGATACAGGGATTTCATGTCGTTTATCTGCTATTTATAGCGCCACTATGAATAGTTTGTCTGTTTTAGCGCTGATAATAACAATATCACTTATACTTGGTTAATATTCAAACTGTGTGAAATGTAAATGAAGTATTGTTAATGGTTTTTGAATAGTTATTTACTGGATTTTAGGGGCGAAATAGAGGAGCTCACATTGGCTACGCTGTAAGCTGACTTTTATCAACGCTTATTTATTATTTAGAATGCATTACAACAAATACATCCGTTGTCATGTTTTGCATAATGATTGTGAACGATAGGCAAAATTTAAAAAAACGTGCAGTTCCCATTTGACGTAGTGCAGCATTTTAATCTGCATTTACTCTTCTTTAGTTTAACCAGTTGTTTTCCTCTTCAGATGACAATGCTGATCTCTTTTTTTGGTCCAATGCGACCCCAGCTCATTGTGATTACTTACAGATGTCCAACATTCTCCAGTGAGCAAAATACATTCACATTCAGCTCGTATATGCAACTTGATGCTCTTGTTTGTGTACTACAGTTGGTTTATCTGTGCTATAATTGCGCCTCTCCAAGGTATTGTACGACGGATCAGCTGTGGTGGTATGAATGACGACATCTTGCAGGACTTGGTCTTCACAGATGTTAAGTGGTGTACATGTGGTGGCTGTCCGTTTAGCAAAGGCATATGTTTCAACTTAACTGTGCTACTTATGTTGACAACATTGACGCAGGTAAACTGCCTGTTGTTGATGTGGCTAGCGTTCATGCTATCAGCTCCATCCTCGAGTACGTGTTTCGCTTCAGATGGTATTTTAAACTTGATGTGTGCCGATGATGTTTGTCGCTGCAATACCAACAAGTTACCTCAGATTTATCTAAAGTTCTGTTGAAGCAAAATTCACCGCCTCTCATTATGATCACAGACTGTGTGACAATGCGCGCGTCTTCAGGGTTAAGCATTAATCTTGATTCATATTTGATAACACGATATTATCTTTTTATCAATTATACGCGTTAACGTTGACAGTCCTACTCTTAATACATTTGCAAAAAAATAATAATAATATTTTCACATTGTTACTATGGTGTATTGTCTGTAGAATTTGGAGGACAAACATGAATTTATTCTATTTTGGAATAAGACTGTGACATAACAAAATGTAGAATAAGTGAAAAGCTGTGAATGTACTTTCCGGATGCACCGTATACAATAAGTAAAAGTATTGCAATTTCTTCACACATTTATAAACGTTTAGTTTTACTGTAGCTGGCTTTGGGTCTAAAAGAAAAACATTTCAGCCCCTTAATTACAACTATTATAATTGTGACTACCATTAATATATTATGAATAAAATACTGTAAATACTGTATTATAGATGTATGTGATGATTAGTTACCACACCTAAATATTATTTGGCCAGAAGGCAAAAGCAGGTCAACGTGTCAAAATGCTCATTTTGAGACTAAAGGCCCGTTAAAATGATCACATTTCACCGTGCTGGCTAATTGACCATAATTGCCGAATTAACTGGTTAATAATCTATGTTTAATTATTCTTTTTTTTTTCTAATAGCATCCCGTCACTTGCCTCCATATTGTCGCACATTAAGAGTGGCTGTGTTGGGGATGTCATGTTCAATAGAGCGAGCGCGGATGGGATCCAATTAATTTCATCATCTGAACTCTCCAAGAAAAAGGAAGAAAAAAAATTCTAAGCGGGACATTTCCTCTGAATGTAATTGAATCTGATTATATCAGATTTAATTTGAGAAATGCTGCCCGCAGGCTACGCGTTTGTCTTGGAAGTAAATGTCCTAAATAAGTGATGACGCTCTGATGCGCTTACCTGTGAGCGATTGCCATATAGCGTCGTTGATTAATATACATTATGTCGAAATTGTTTGAAGTGGTACAAATTAGACAAGTAATCAATTTGTTTCATTTAATAGATACAATTAAAGCCTAATGTTTGCATAGCTGCAATGCCAGGATTTTGTAAATACAGAATTATTCTACTGATTAAAAATATTAACTATGTGGACCATTTCACCAAATAAATGCCTCTCCGTCCTTCGGAAAAACAAGTATAAATGCACAATAAAATTAACAGTAAAATAAATATTTTTGTAATAAAGCAGCGTTTCCTGCATGTTGATCGGTTTGTATATTTGATGAATATAACTAAAATGATTGATTTAAACTACCTTGGGAAAAAAAGTTGCATTTGTCGCTTCCTCAAATTAGACTTCCTCGCAAAAAATAATAAATTACAGAAATATCGTTTTTACATTTTAGTGTAACTCTTTATCCCAGCTTTATGTCAAGTTCTTTCCATGAAGAAAAAGGTCAAATTCACTCTATTGTCGTGTCCCTGGGTTGTCACTCAGTCCTGTTACCCACAAAATGTGGGAAAATTCCACCAGCCACATGGGTCACCGGAAGTTGCATCATTCAGATCCTCTGCAGGCCACAGGAAGGTCAAAACTATTTGTGACTATGTGGGTTAAAATATCAGCACAGTCCTGTTGCCTAAAGTATTGCTCTGTTATTCATTTTTAAATCCCAATTTTTGTTGGATATAAATAATACATTTGCTAATTCTATGCTAAAAACTCACTCCTGTTACTTACAGTCCTGTTATGCTAAGTTATTGCTCTGCTATTCATTTTTTAAATCCCAATTTTTGTGCTAATTCTATGCTAAAAACTCACTCCTGTTACTTACAGTCCTGTTATGCTAAGTTATTGCTCTGTTATTAATTATTTAAATCCTAATTTTTTGTTGGATACAATTAGTGTATTTGCCTATTCTATGCTAAAAACACACTACAGTCGTATTACTTAAAATATTATTCTATTATTTATTTGTAAATAAATGTTTTGTTGGATACAGTTCGTGTATTTGCTAATTCTATGCTAAAACTCACTCCTGTTTCTTACAGTCCTGTTATGCTTAGATATTGCTCTGTTATTCATTTTTTAAATTCCAATTTTTGTTGGATACAATTAGCGTATTTGCTAACTCTATGCTAAAAACTAATTCCTGATACTTAAAGTGGTATTACCTAAATAATTGTTCGGTTATATATTTGTAAATACATGTTTTGTTTGATACAGTTTGTGTATTTGCTAATTCTATGCTCAAACTCACTCCTGTTACTTACAGTCCTGTTATGCTAAGTTATTGCTCTCTTATTCATTTTTAAAATCCCAATTTTTGTTGAATAATATTTGTGTATTTGCTAATTCTATGATAAAAACCATCTCCTGTTACTTACAGTTGTATTACCTAAATGATTGTTCTGTTATTTATTTTTAAATGAATCTTTTGTTGGATACAATTAGTGTATTTGCTAATTATATGCTAAAACCTCACTCTTGTTACCTCCAGCTCTGTTACCTAAATTATTGTTTGGTTATTGGTTAATTAATGCAAAAAAATACTCACTCTTGTTACCGTACTTACAATTTTCCCTGTGTTTACATAAGGCACCTGTGGTTCAATATCATGTAAAAAAGATTGTCTCAATTCTTTTAAGAGGTTCCAAGAAATTCCCCCAATTACATTTGCCTGTTTTTCTTACTTACTCTGACATCCTAATAGCTCTTCTCAAGGTAGGCTGGCCTACAAAGATCTCTGTGCTGTACTGTGAACCTTCAGCTCACATCACCCATCGCTTGTCCAGACTCTTAAAATTGTAACCTTATGATCCTCCAGGCCAAACTTCATAGGACACCAGAGACCCAACCCGCCCGACCAGTTCAGTGGATTAGCGCTACTCCGATCCGATCATTTTCTAAGCCATCACAAAGGCTCTTTAGACCAACTCAATGTAAATTCGATGTGGCACCTCAGGCCCAAGACCTGCCCGAGTTTACCCGTAGCCTGGAGCCGTGTGGCCCGACTGACCGGCCTCAATGCCCTCCAACCACAAAAAGTACAACAACAGTAGGACAGCGATACTGACCGACCCAGAAAGACCAGCGGGAGGGTCACGTGACCATTGCATGCCTATGGAGATCCTGAGTCAAGAACATGCGGAGGACATCGTAGCACAAAGTGGTTTGTCTGTGGCTGATGTGGGGATGCTCAACAGGAGCAGAATACTTTTTAGCACAACTTTCTGGAAAACAGTGGTTCCATATTACTGTGCTGTGAGTGATCATCAGGTTTGTCAATTTAATTTAATTGGGCAGAAAATGTGCATTTATTTACTACAAATAATGTATCTTTATGACATCATTATCCAATTTGCATTAGTGGCGCATGTCATTTTTAAAAACAAAAAGGCTTAAAACTTATTTTAAAATATATCTGTCTTTTTAGTTATTATAACCTTTCAGCTTTTTCTTATTGAATTCCTTATTCCTGTATTTTTCCATTTTTGCTGTTTTTTTTTTTTTTGTGGTACGTTTATCACAGACACATAAAAAAACAAGCCATGGTGTGCAAATGTTCCATGGGCCACACTTTGGACATCCCGGTTTACAGTTCAAGTGTTTCCACACAACCAGGCTCTGTCTTTTTAGCACTATCGCCAGTGAAAGTCTTGGCTGTAAGTGTTCTGCACACTTCCACATTGCAATGCACACTATCTGGGCTTGTGGAGGTGTCTTGCATGTCTGAACACTCCACTTTTCGTGTTTGATGACTGAGTAAATGCTTTACTTAAGAAAAACGTATTCAACTTTTAATGCGTATCAGTACGCTTCTGTACCGAACCGATGAATCCGTACTGAAAAATCTGAACACAAACACGTTAGTCGCGGTATAGCTCGGTTGGTAGAGTGGCCGTGCCATCAACCTGAGGGTTGCAGGTTCGATTCCCGCTTCCGCCATCCTAGTCACTGCCGTTGTGTCCTTGGGCAAGACACTTTACCCACCTGCTCTCAGTGCCACCCACACTGGTTTAAATGTAACTTAGATATTGGGTTTTCACTATGTAAAGCGCTTTGAGTCACTAGAGAAAAGCGCTATATAAATATAATTCACTTCACTTCACTTGCCGTTTTTGGTGTGATCCCGGGATGCAGAGATAAAAGGCAGTGTGCAGGTACAATAATAATTTCAATCGTGAAAAAATAAGGTAGCACCAGCGTGGAAGAAGCAAAGGTCCACGGGTGGGTCAAAAAACTAAACAAAAATTAACTAAGGCTGAGGCAAAAAAACAACAACTTACAAGCATGCAGGTGAAACATTAAAAAAAAGTATAATATTGTGCAAAAGTTCATTCATGTCAGCAATTCAGCTTCAAATGTGAACCTATAAACTCTTTACATGCAAAGTAAGACATGCCAAGCTTTTGTTTGGCATTCTTGGTCATATTCTCATTTCAGGCTCTCGAATGTGTCTTGCATTGACTCTCTCGTGTCAAACTGTGGCTGGTGGGCGAATGAATGCCTTATCGCAAAACACACTTCAAGAACGAGGTTAAAGCGATCAGCTCTATGACGTCAGATAATGGAATCTATAGGTTGACAGGAAACGGGTGAATTTGTAATGGGCGCCCGTAGTCTAAGACATCAGGCAAAACTTGTATGTTGGCAAGTCTTATATCTAATTGGATTAGGGTTACTTAGCCCATACACATTGAAGCATGACAAATACTGTGCTTCTTTTTCTTCTTCTTCTTTTTTTTAAATAGATTTGCTCCGTCTATCTCATTTTTTTTACTCCTGGTGGGCGGATGTGATGGATGGATGTAGACTGAGTGACCTATATGAAGGAAATGTCATTAAAGGGCATATATGTCTTTGAAGACAACTAGTATATATCTGAGTCCAGTGCCTGCAGGCATAAATACTGCATGCTACACGGTATACACTTCACATTGGAATCAATCAGCATGAGGGTTGAATGTATTCATGAGTTAACGCATTCATTTATCTTCAAAATATAACAGAGACATTGTGGGTAGCACTTTTAAACATCCGCCGTAATAAAGGCTATTGTTAAGTCTAGTAGTTTGACACCCACCATAGGAAAAGAAAGCAAAATCGTGCTTGAAGTCTTACTTGACACAGCCTGGCCGCCACTACAACCTTGCATTTGAACACGCTCACCTTTCACGGATGAAGGTTTTCTCAAAAAGTGCACTTCTCCTCGTCCTCTTTGTCATTTTGAGACAGCGTGTGATGTTCGCCTGTGTTTTCAATTAGGTTGCTCACTGTTTACAGGTATTGTGCAGGGGGTTGTTGGGCCAGCATGGGCCGGCCTCCAAGCCATTGTGCCCGCTCACAAAAGATAATGAGCTATATGCAGACAGCAAAGCACTTATACACACACGGACGCCAAATCACACAGGGTATGATTTTCCTATGACAGGGTGTCACGACATCCATTGCTCTGTTTTGTCTGCCATCCATATATGCGCCTGCCTTTCCGTGTTATTAACCCTTTTCTGTCATTCCCCATCCCAAATCTCCCCCATGTCCTGCAGCTACATTGGGCAAGTTATTGAACATTGGTGATCAGTTTCAGTCCGTGTAAAATATTATGAAAACTGACAGACTTTAATCCTCAGTGCATATTAAATGTAATATTCAATCAGTTCGATGTCGCGATTGCGCCGATTCACATATTTCAAACGGTCTCCTTGAATTATGCGCGGCTTTGCAAGTTTGTCCAATGCATGCAACTTCCCTGCACATTACTTTTTTTGTTTGTTTTAATTACGTATTATTTCTGCTACCGTATGTAAAAACCTGCACTGCAACAACGTAATTCCCCCATTGCGTGATGAATAAAAGTCTATCCCATCCTATTTTGGCCAAGCTAATTTGTCTCAGAGCGGCGCACAAATGCAGACGTCAACTGTCTAATTTGTTTCTAGTGTAATTTCTTGTGTAGACGAAGCAGGGACAATAACATGTAACAATACAGTTGATTTACATACACTATATTGCCAAAAGTATTTGGTCACCTGCCTTTACTCACATATGAACTTGAAGTGCCATCCCATGGAATTGTCCACAATGTTTTGGTATCCTGGAGCATTCAAAGTTCCTTTCACTGGAACCAAAGGACCAAGTCCAACTCCTGAAAAACAACCCCACACCATAATTCCTCCTCCACCAAATTTCACACTTGGCACAATGCAGTCTGAAATGTAGTGTTCTCTTGGCAACCTCCAAACCCGGACGGGTCCATCAGATTGCCAGATGGAAAAGCGTGATTCATCAGTCCAGAGAAGGCGTCTCCACTGCTCTAGAGTCCAGTGGCGACGTGCTTTACACCACTGCATCCCACACTTTGCAATGGACTTGGTGATGTATGGCTTAGGTAGAGCTGCCCGGCCATGGGAACCCATTCAATGAAGCTCTCTGTGTACTGTACGTGGGCTAATTGGAAGGTCACGTGAAGTTTGGAGCTCTGTAGCAACTGACTATGCAGAAAGTCTTTGCACTATGCGCTTCAGCATCCGCTGACCCCTCTCTGTCAGTTTACGTGGCCTACCACTTGGTGGCTGAGTTGCTGTTGTTCCCAAACTCTTCACTTTCTTATAATAAAGTTGATTTTGGAATATTTAGGAGCGAGGAAATTTCACGACTGGATTTGTTGCACAGGTAGCATCCTATGACAGTTCCACGCTGGAAATCACTGAGAGCGGCCCAGTCTTTCACAAATGTTTGTAGAAACAGTCTCCATGCCTAAGTGCTTGATTTTATACACCGGGCCAAGTGATTAGGGCACCTGATTCTCATCACTTGGATGGGTGGCCAAATACACTATATTGTCAAAAGTATTTACATACTTTTAATACACTTACACTTTACAATACTTTATTAACTGCACAATTGGCATCCTCCCATGTAGTTCAAACCTACTTCCTGCTCCCATGTGTACAGCACTTTCTAGGTAATGTACGATATAAACATTTAGTAACACACCAGCAGGGGTGCTAAAAAAAAATCTAAATCTGGATTTTGATTTATTCTGATTCTAGTTTTCGGGAATAACGTTATTATCATTATCAGTGATACTGTTTCTTTTATTAATTTGTGGTTTTACTTTTTCAAAGTATTATATTTGTAATACAGTACAAAACAATAGATTTGTAAATGTCGATTCTAAGAATTATAAAGCTGGGATCGGGAGGGAGTTGCTCTTTTTCCTTTTATTAGCTTAACATTCTTGGATTTTTGTAAATAAAATATTAGGAATATATTTTTTAAAATACGTTTTATACACTGTATGTATAAGTCGTACGTCCGCAGCCAAGACAAGCTATTATAATCTGCAACCTGTAATGAAAAAGTTTTATGAAATGTATATACCAAATAATATATTACGAGAATAGTTTTGAATAAGGAATCGATTCTAAATCGAATGTTCACCCCAAAAATCAAAATCAAATCAGATCGAATCGCCCAAAGATTCCCACCCACACTGGTGTCTTCACTTCCTAGTTAACTTCATAGTTTACATGTATTTATGGACATAATTTGACATGTCCCCTGCACTTTTTCAAAAGGCAGTTTTTGTCCCCTGCATGTTTTAATGTCAAAAAATAATGTAACCCTATTGAATGGAGGCAAGTCAAACGCTTGTGGCAGGCGGAAAACAACTGTTCGGATTAAAACCTTCAGACCGCCCACAAGCTCATTGATTGGCTTTATAGGGCTGCCTGTCACTACTTGATTGGTAACGGAAAACACGATCGGTCCACGCATGTGCGAAGACTTCGTAACTTCCGTCAAATTGTTCTACGGCAGTTTTGATCCCGTCATTCCAGGTGCTGTGATTTTCTCTTTTGTAATCTTTATTTGAATAACAATATCATATGAAAGATTACATACAAAACAAAACAAATGTTACTTAAGAACACAGTATTTATTTTGAAACCATACAGAAACCTGAACTCAGCAGCCTTAAATGGCAAAGAAATAAATATTTTATGCATGCCATTTTTTACATTAAATACAATACTAATCATTTAAAAGTCTAGTTTTTGTTACACTACAGATATAGATTGAAGTTACAGTAAGTGCGTTGTTTAAAAAAACAACATTTAAAAAGTAAAAATGATTGAAAATGTGGCGATAATACTCCCTACATTTTTAAAATGTACCCCATTTTTCCATGTTTGTATTCTTGTTCCCTTTTACTCCCAGGAAATGATGATGACATACATGTGTACCCTATGAATTGACATTCAAGGTTAGATATTTCTTTCTTCCTAAATTTGTAACAAAAAGAAATAGAGCAAAATCAAATGTCCTTTACTCGAGAGGATGTGTACTGGCTAATGCACCAAACACTTGGGCAGTTATTCATGAAGCACACAACTCTTTGTCTATACTCGACACAGGAGGTGGAGGACACGTTCGGTAATTGAAAAGTCATTTGTTTATTTTCAGGGCAGCTCAAGAGATCAGAGTGAAGTGTCCTTAGCGCTCGATAGTATGCTTCTTGTGCAGGTTGGTACACTAAATGAACGTTTCCCATCAGTGCAGGACTGTTTGGTAATCTTGCAGATAGCGGTCATCTGTTTTAGGAGCGACAAACACACATTAAAGCGCAGCCTCACAACAACAAGAATGAATTAACAACATACAAAGGGACGACAGGGAAATAGTCCAATGTCTTTCTGCTGTGTCTAAACCGCATGGTTTAGAATGGCAGGTGGTTATGCTCTCACGAACAGGTGTGGTAAATCAGGTTCATCACAATGATGTTTAATGCGTAAAAGTCTTTCCAGGCAACCTTTCAACCAAACAGACAAATACTAAGTAATGTGTGAATTTACACTACACAAAATGGGAAAAAAACAACCTTTATAGGTACAGTAGTATCTCGGTTTTTGTTAATAATCTCAGGGCATTCAATCGGTCGCAACTGGACTGTATGGTTTGTCTAAGAAGACGTGTTGCCTCTCATCAGAGTAGGCTTCATCAGTTCGTGCTTAGATTGATCAGATCTAGTCTTAAACTTAGATTGGTCAGATCTACTCAAAATGTTGATAGGTCAGATCTAGTCTTAAACTTAGATTGGCCAAAGCTACTCAAAATGTTGATAGGTCAGATCTAGTCTTAAACTTAGATTGGTCAGAGAACCTTGATTGGTCAGATCTAGTCTTAATCTTAGATTGGTCAGATCTACTCTTAAAACTTGGATAGGTCAGATCTAGTCTTAGACTTAGATTGGTCAGATTTTGACAAGTGGCTGGTGCCAAAACTCAAAATATTTACACTCCAATACCAGAAGGGTTGCGCCCTATCGTAGTGAGAAAAACGACTGTTTTAATTTAATGTAAACGAGCAATCCCAAGTGTCAATGCCAATGACAGTCGTTGAAGTGGAATTTCCCCTCGTTAGCATTGAGGTATGAGGTCCTTTTCCGCCGCAGGAACTTTTCCACTTACTCGGGTAAGTAAAGTTCCCCACCAAAAACTACCCAGGTAGAATAAGGCACCGTTTACACTAAGCCGGATAAGGTTATCCAGGGTAAATCACACCTAACCTTATCCGAGTCCACACATAACAATGCCACCGTTTAAGACCCCCGCCCCACCTCCGTCCGCCGGCGCAACGCGACCTAGCCCGCATGCGCGGAAAATGCGCACGTCATAGTCAACTCCAGTGTTGCTTTGTGTGCAAGTTCTTAAATTTAACTTATCTGAACAATATCCAGTGTTGTGGTATTACAATTAACAGGAATCCAGATGAATCCAGGTTTTTTAAAGATAATAATATAGTTTAACATGTAGAAACAATACAAAATTGTTTAGCTAGACTTTCCATAGCAGTGTGGTGCATTCAGTGATACTCTGGAAACATGGACTCTTGTTGACTTTTGATTGGATTAATACTGTAACTTCATTTGGCTCTACGGTAGTTTATTTTTCAGCTGTACACAGCGTGTGTTTAATCGTACTAAAACCGAGACATATTTTTATTGAAAATGTTGGCATAAATTAAACCAAAAAAACAGGAGTGTATAAAAACCGAGGCACGACTGTATTAATGTCCCAATCAGGTGGAGAAACTGAGGTGAACACTTAAGGAGATAACATAGCAGGTTGATTTATGGGCTACAACTGGGACCACCCCACTCATCATGTCCACATCAAAAGATGAATGTTTATTCATAGCAAAAGGGTGCAGTGAAGGCAACATCACACACTTTGATGTTCCCATTTATTATGAGCTCAACACACACAGAACATAGTAGGACAAGCGCTATAATGACATACACAGTAAGAACAATTTAATACAATAATCTCGCAACATTAAAACGAGACAATATTTTTTGTTTAAAAACGGGCAGATTGTTGTTTTTTTCAAAATAGAAACATATTCGTTTGGCCGTGAGCGAGGGATCGGAATTCGCACATTAGATGCTTTACGCACATTACTAACCCAGAGCTAGAAAACTGAGCTAGCCTCAGCATGAGTCGTTGCTAAAATTAGGGAGTATTTTCTCTGAAGTGCTGTCATTGTGCACTTGCTTGTATCAAAAAACTCATACTGGGAGAACCTTGTCGTCAGTTAATCATCTTTCTGCAGTTGGACAGTCTCTTTCGCATTTTAATTTTTCTGTTGTAAATTTAAATTCTAAATAACAAAAATATTTTATGGTAATTTTGATCAGAAACACCTTCCTTTCTTTCACGGAGCAAGTGAACCTAACATTTAAAAATTATGCTGTGAATGAATTGGCATTAAAAGACAAAGAAAGGGTAGCAATAAATATATCCTATTTTCTTCCTACTCCTTTTCACACATGTTCAACAGTACAAATGTAAACACTTTGTCATTTAATGTAACTTGCTAAACATGTCTAAAACAAATAAATCATAAACATCAATAACTGTGAGAGATATACAAATCCATTATTTGTGTGTTCTTTTCTGTGATATTTAGCTATGAATTTTTAGCTTTTTTGAATTTAATAGTGTTTCCTCATCTTCTTTAACAAAGTGCTGGGACTTGCAGCTTTCTTTGGCCCCACCATAGCTTAATTTTCAGCTGTACTCCAAAAAAAATTCCCACAGAAAATGAGGCTCCAGTGTGTGATTCTTGTGTTTGTGATTCTACGCTGGTAAACAAACAAGTTTGTTACGTGCAATGTTTGGCCCTTCGATAACCAAATACTAGAGGTGGGAATCGTTAAGCAACTCACGATTTAAACGGATTCAGATTATTGAGGTGATGACTCGATTCAGAACTGATTCTCGATTAAACATGATTCTCCATTCAACCAGATTCTCACAATGTATGCTTTGGTATAGTAATTATAACTAGAAAATTCCCGTGGAAATTTTAATGGGCCCTGGACCTCATGCCGGGGGTCACCGGACGCCGTTGTACTTTTAAGATGGTGCCGAGTGTCTGACTTCGGGAGATTTAGATGTAACTGTACAAAAAGAGCTTCAGAGCTAGCCTAAAACATTAGCATGGGCACATTAAAATGCTAACACTTAGCATGTGTGCTGACGGTGGCATGTTAACAGTTAGCATGTCTCACATATCAAGTAAAATGGCTGTAAGGTGTATAGCTGTGGAAATAGAAACACAATTAAAAATGTGATTAAAAACTTAGCATGCTTAAGTTAGCTTGCTAGCATGCTACCGTTTTCATGCCAACAGTTAACAAGTGTCACATACCAAGTTATATGACACTGGGGTAAACGGTAGCAACATTCGGTCAAAAAGTTAGCATGCTAATGTTAGCATGATAGCAAGTGAACGTTAGCATGCTAACAGTTAGCTTGTGTCACATAGCAAGTTATATGTCTCTATGGCAGACCTGAGCAAATTAAGGCCCGGGGGCCACATGCGGCCCGTTAAGCTTTTCAATCTGGCCCGCCGGACATTCCCAAATAATTTTTTTAGTTTTTTGAGATTGAAACTGTAGCCGCCATTATGATGTGCAGTGATGTTTTCTAACGACCGTAAGTCTTGAACTATAGAAAGTATTTCAATGGTTGGAATCTGTTCTTATGGATGATATACCAGTTACTATGGTAATCTAATCAGTTATTATGGTAATCTAATTAGTTACTATGGTCATCTATTTAGTTAATATGGTCATCTACGTCACAGCAGCTCAGACGAGGCACCAAGCAGTGTGGGCGGGAAGCGTTTCCACAGACATGGAAGGAGATTTTCACAACAAAGTTCTAACTTAGTGATATATCAGATATATCATATTGTAGGTGGGTTTATTTTGTACCCTTCGTGTTCCTATTTCACTGTTTGTTGCATTTTTGTTGCGTTTCACTTGATTGTAAAATATGTCGATCGAAAGGGTGTGTGACGTTCATATTTTGTCAATATTCAGTGTTTTATCGTTCATAGAAATTTTTTAAATTCCATTATGTTTTTTAAGGTGGTCTGTCATAACGTTTTTAGCATTCAATCAGACATTATTGTGAGGTTTTGAATAAGTGTTCTTAAAAATAGATGTACCGGCCCCCAGACAATTTTTTTTCTGTAAATGTGGCCCCCGAATCAAAATAATTGCCCGGGCCTGCTCTAAAGTGTGTGGCGGGGAACTAGAGAAAAAAGTGTACAATTAGCTCAAAAAGTTAGCACTTTAATGTTAGCATGCTAGCAGTTAACAAGTGTTACATACCGAGTTATATGACTCTAAGCTAAACGGTTGCAAGGATAGCTAAAAAAAGCTAGCACTTTAATGTTAGCATGCTAACATGGTAACGTAAACATGCATACAGTTAGTATGTTTCAAATACCAAGTTATATGACTGTAAGGTGTATGGCTGTGGAATTATAGAAAAAAAGTGTACAATTTGAAGAAAAAAAAAGTTTCAAATTGATTAAATACATTTCATTGCAGCGGGCCCATAATAAAACATTTTCAAAATGGATTACAGGTTACAAAACTTTTTTTTTGGTTGATGACGTTTACGTGCAGCGAGTGAGCATGGAGATGGCCTAAAAACGTATTCTTAAAAAGGTAATCTTAATGAAAAAAAAGACTTACATTTTTAAAAAGTATGAATCTATTTAAATTTGGAATAAACAAGACTTGCAATTCAAATGTAAATTGATTTTTTTGAGTACTCTGGGGAACTTTTTACCTAAATCAGCGTTGAAAACCGAACCATACGAACCGAGGCACTGCTGTACTTTAAATCCTACATTTTATATGCATTAATTATGTGATATTTCAACATACTTTTAAGGATTGTACATTGTTGCTTCTGTATTTTACAATAAATGTTAATAAGAATAGCTCTTGCCGTGCAGAGCTTTCAATTCAGGGTCATAGGATGTTTTTGGACTGCCTTGTTTTCATGGTGGAGCAGAAGTGAGGGATCTAGGTCAGATGCAAATGTCTTCCTTGCAATAATTTCAGCATGTGTTAATCCATCTGGAGTCCGCCGCAGAATAATATGCACAAGCCTTGCTAGCATGTGCCGACATTCAAAAGTCGGCAACGACGTGGTTCAGAGCTAAAAACAAAAAATGGTAAAATTTGTTTCTGTGAGTAACATTTATGATCAGAGCTCTGCATTAACTATACCATCAAACGTTGACGTGTTACATGAAAACTAGTCAAAGTGGCCTATTTGTTAGAGCTGCAGGGAATCATGTCCGCCGCCCATGTAAGGCATGAAATATTAATTAAACACGACTTTGGGTCGTGGTCACACATGTCACGTCAGATTTCAGAGAAACAACCCCAGACCGAGCACGCGGCCTCATCTAATTACGGAAAAGTTGTTGAGGCGTTGGCGCTTCTGCTTGGTATCCGTGCGTGGTACCCGCCCAAGAAACAACAGGCTGTCGGAAACCTGCACCCATCACTGCCCGGGAGGCCGAAACCTGTGCGGTCCTTGCAAACTGCGAAATGAGGCCGTCTGTACAAATTACCTTGAACATCATTTACATGAGCGAAAGGATGAGGAAATGGCGCCGTGCAGAAATGCTTTGTGATGCTTAGCGCTCATCCAATCCACCGTGATGTCACATGACTGTTTGTGGTCTTATCTTATACAGGTACATGCACAAGTTCTGGGCCATGTTAAACACTATTAAGCATTTTTTCCTTCTGAGACTGAGCTTGGTAAGTAAACTCTGCCTTCGGGGAGGTCAGTGGAGAAAATACTGTCTAATTCTTCTTGTTTCTCTTGTATTGGCAGGCCAGGTAGAGACTATCCCAGCTGACTTTAGTCGAGAGGACTGTACTGGTCTCAAATCAACCACTGGGAACATTATAGCAGGGGTTTCTAAACCATTTCCAGCGAGATACAGACACATGGAAGGATGCAGGGGCCACTTTGATACATTTCTTGGTTGACTAATACTCAAACCAATACAATGTAAGTTAAGTTAAAGTGCCAATGATTGTCACACACACACACTAGGTGTGGCGAAATTATTCTCTGCATTTGACCCATCACCCTTGACCACCCCCTGGGAGGTGAGTGGTGATTTAACCCCCAATTCCAACCCTTGATGCTGAGTGCCAAGCAGGGAGGTAATGGGTTCCATTTTTATAGTCTTTGGTATGACTCGGCCGGGGTTTGAACTCACGACCTACCGATCTCAGGGCGGACACTCTAACCACTAGGCCACTGAGTAGGACAATCAATATATGCTGAACTATCTGAACAAAAAGTCCATACTTTAGCTTTGTGTTATAGGTCGCCATCTCTACTTAAATTAGGAAATGATGAGTATGATATGCGGTACAATTAGGATGAGAAGGATATTCTGTGTATGTATGCATATGATTATGTAAAGATCCATCCATCCATCCATCCATTTTCCTCCACTTATCCGAGGTCGGGTCGCTGGGGCAGCAGCCTAAGCAGAGAAGCCCAGTCTTCCCTCTCTCGAACCACTTCGTCCAGTTCCTCCCGGGGGATCCCGAGGCGTTCCCAGGCCAGCCGGGAGACGTAGTCTTCCCAACGTGTCCTGGGTCTTCCCCGTGGCCTCCTACCGGTCGGACGTGCCCTAAACACCTCCCTAGGGAGGCATTCGGGTGGCATCCTGACCAGATGCCCGAACCACCTCATCTGGCTCCTCTCGATGTGGAGGAGCAGCGGCTTTACTTTAAATTCCTCCCGGATGGCAGAGCTTCTCACCCTATCTCTAAGGGAGAGACCCGCCACCCTGCTGAGGAAACTCATTTCGGCCGCTTGTACCCGTGATCTTGTCCTTTTGGTCATAACCCAAAACTCATGACCATAGGTGAGGATGGGAACGTAGATCGACCGGTACATTGAGAGCTTTGTCTTCCGGCTCAGCTCCTTCTTCACCACAACAGATTTATACAGTATTCGCATTACTGAAGACGCCGCACCGATCCGCCTGTCGATCTCACGATCCACTCTTCCCTCACTCGTGAACAAGACTCCGAGGTACTTGAACTCCTCCACTTGGGGCAAGATCTCTTCCCCAACTCGGAGATGGCACTCCACCCTTTTCCAGGCGAGAACCATGGACTCGGACTTGGAGGTGCTGATTCTCATTCCAGTCGCTTCACACTCGGCTGCGAACCGATCCAGTGAGAGCTGAAGATCTTGGCCAGAAAAATCCACCTGGACCACATCATCTGCAAAAAAGCAGAGACCTAATCCTGCAGCTACCGATCCGGAACACCTCAACGACCTGACTGCACCTATAAATTTTGTCTGGAATTTTGTATGAATAGGATATTTTATTCTATTATTATTGTGTAGTTCTTCTATTAGATTTTTTAAAATATTTACTAAAGTTGTAATATTTGTCATTCACTTAAATGATTGTTATTTTCATTTAAAAAAAGAAGCAACGTCAAGGAACAAGATTTTGTGAAACCATCGCAATAATGTTGTCACAAGCTGACTGTGTTGCTTGCAACATGACCCCAGGATGCAGAGACAGGATACAGCCTGCAGGTAAGATCTTTTTTTTTTTTTAGAACAAAAACAAAAACTAGTGAGTGCACGCAAAGCAAACACCTGTCTCAATAAAAAAAAGCCAATGTGGTGAAGAAGTGGCAAGAAATTAAATCAAAACAGGAAGTGGAAACAAGAAAACAAGTGTGCTGGAACAGAAATAACACAAAGCGAAGAACAATAGTCAAAAAACATGACTTGCCTATGACTTTAAAAAAAGTCATAGGCAAGTTTGTCCTGGGAGCCATTTGCAGCCCACAGATTACCGTATTTTCCGGACTATAGGGTGCACCGGATTATAAGGAGCAAAGCTGATAATTGGTCTATTTAGAAATTGTTATTATTTTTTCATATATATTATAGGGCGCATTAAAGGAATCATATTTTATTGAATTTTTTTCTAAATTTAAAACATTCCCTTGTGGTCTACATAACATGTAATGGGGGTTCTTTGGTCAAAATGTTGCATAGATTATGTTTTACAGATCATATTCAAGCCGCTTTCTGACAGTCGCTTCCGGATGCGCCGTTTTTTGTGGGCGGTCTTATTTACGTGGCTCACCTTTGGTGGCGTCTTCTCCCCGCCATCTTTGTTGTAGCGGTGTACCGTGCAAGAACGGGAGTGAAAGAAGTGTCCTAAGATGGAGCTACCTGTTTTAATGACATTGAGACTTTACTTCAATCAATAACAGAGCAGCATCTCCTCATCCGGAAACAACAACACCGGAAATGTGTCTCGTGAAAAAACGTCCGACCGGAACTTCTAATAACTAAAGTTCCTTGGGTGAATAATGTAAACTCACTACACCAGTATGTTTTAGCGCTTTCATGGCGAGTTTACTGACAGATATAAGTAAGAACTTTACACTACTTTATATTAGAAATGGCAACAGCGGAGGATGAATGTCCCATAACAAGAAGATAGAGAAAAAGAAGAAGCTTATAAACTATGGTGTCAACACGGACTACAAAGGCGGACGCACAATTTTTGAGGATTTATGCAGATCCCAAATACAGATCAGCAGGTACCAGAAGGTAAGAAAAGTTGCTTTTGCATAATATTGCGAAACAAAACGCCACATAATATGTCTTACCTTATACACACACCATACTCATGTTGAAGCACATCAAGCAGTGCGGCTTCTCAGCTTACCAAACTCGTAATAAAACATTTTGATATATTTTTGAGCACCGTGTGTAATGTTCTATATTTTCAATGGAACATATAAAATGTTGGTGTTGTTTACTTGAGTCATATTGCCGTCATAGTGCAGCCTACACTTATCTCTTATGTTTGACTGCCATCTACTGTCACACTTATCATTACACTGTGTACCAAATAAAATAGCTTTGAGGTGGGTAAGCTCAACCAAACTTATTTCGTACATTAGGCGCACTGTCGAGTTTTGAGAAAAAAAGTCGGGAAAATACGGTAGTTTTTTTTATAGCCCATGGCACATTTTAAAAACACTTTTACTGAAAAAAGTGCACAAAAAGTGTAATAAAAGAGCAAACAGGTGAATTGATGATGGAACTCCTGATGATGACAACACATGTCTTTGAGTAAGCAAATGTCTTTTTTTATTTTTGTTGTACCTGTTTGTTATGAAATTAAAACATGGCTTTACTAGTATTAAGAGTTGAGTAACTAATGTTGTATTTGTGTGAATAGGGAGCAGATATACTTCTTCCAGCTACTTTTCATTTATGAGTTATTTTATTGTTGTATACATAATTTTTGTTTAATATTGGGTGAATGAAATAAAAATACAAATGGAAATGGAAATAACTTAATGGGAACATTTTTAACATTGACACTAATAACACAAGGCTGATATTCAAGCAAAAAAAACCTCTAAATATTAGTTTTAAAAATGAAAAAAATATCAAAATGTCGCCGCATTTGATATCGGTGTGGAACATTTTTGAACACTGCTACATAGACAATCATTGAAACTCATATTTACACCTTTAAGCAATTTCAAGTGTCCACAGTTCTTATATTAGCACTTTGTGTTACATTTCTTGTATCTATGAAAAACACTTTTAAAAAAAAAAATAGTTTGATTTGATTTATAATATTTAGGTCTCCCAAAAGGTAGCTCTGATGAAAAAATTCCGACTTAATAAGTTCCTCCATGCTCTCCGACAGAAAGTGGGTCTCAAAAAAGCGCATATACGCTTTATACACACAAATGTGGAATTGTCCGAAGTAATAGAATGAATAAAAATATCATAAAAGGAAACAATATTGAGTAGGACAGAGGGGAACAAGCGTTAGCAATACTAGCATAGCTAGCATGTTAGTTGCAAATGCGCTAACATTATAGTCACATTTTACCCGCGACATCGTGCTAGCTAGGTTAGAATATTTGCTGAAGGAAAGCAAAATGATCAAACTTACATATCCTGTGTTGCTAACTGGTGGATAGTTGGCAGCAGAGGTGGGCAGAGTGGTTAAAAAATTGTACTCAAGTAAGAGTAGCGTTAATTTAGAGTAGTGACTGTGTGACTCAAGTCAGAGTAAATAGCAGTCATCCGTATATTTTACTTGAGTAATTAGTAAAAAAAAACTACTCAAGAACAGAGTAACTGGTGAGTAACAGTTTACAGGGGCTAACAGGGCTAATGTTAGCATAATGTTAGCTAAAACATAAAATAAAAACATTTACAACTTAATGGAACACGTTTTCTTTAGTTGGAAGTGGAATTCTTGGAGGCTGAAATGTGTACATTGCTTCTTACTTGGATTGGTGAGCTGGAACAAGTCTCTCTAACAAGCCAAATATTTATTGAGACAAAGATTATTTATGTATTTAATATCTGTTTGCTTACTATGGTATATTATTTATTTGTTCACTGTTCTGTTACAGAGAACAAGGACATTGGATAACATTGCTATGGTATGAAAAGGGGTAGGATTAAATATGCTCTGCTTCTTCCTACTCCTTTTCGGGCGTGCTGTAATGAAACAACTGGAATTGTGTGATGCATTACATTGTATCGTATGAATGTTCGGAATGAACTGAAACTGAACTGAACTGAACGGTCTTTGCCAGCAATAAATAAATAGATTATGAATATAATAAAATGATGAATGTAGCCATCGGAATGAAACTCGATGCAACAAAGTAAAATTAGCGTTTCTTCTTTGCAAAAAAGACAAAAAAAGTAATAACTCCATAATGTAGGATAGGAGTTTGAAAAAAATCTGTTGATTAGGATAGTCTTTCTTGTCCTTGGATATCAGTAATTGATTGTGTTTCCATTCCAAGGCTTTTCTTCTGTACAACAAAGTGCATTTTCTGTTTAAATTCCACTTTAAAAAAAACAAAAAACTTGCACACACGCTTGTTGATTACTTCATCGATATTTGCTGCTCCACTTCAAAATACAATAAACCAAAGTCACAACCTTGAGGAGCGATTCTGAAAAAACAGCTCATAACAGTTGTATTGATCTTGTAGTTTTTGCTTACAGATGGTCTCTTTTCTACTTTAAATTTTAAAAATGTTCAAGCATAAAATTAGCAAAACAAACTAAAAATATCAATACTACACTAGGAGATCAAATGAATCAGATCACGCTGTTCGGTATCGTGGCCACTGATAGACTCAGCTTGAACTCGCATTACTACATTGGATTAAAAGAGTGTAATGGTGACTAAAGGGTGTTATTTCATGTCGAGACGGCTCTCATGATGTTCAAAAAAATAATTAGAAGGTATTGAATAGGTCTTTTATGTACCAGCCAAAAAAGATTTGCTTAACAATCGGAAAATGATTCATATGGCCCCGATCGTAGCGCTTTACCTGACACATAAAACATGACAAATTTGGGAATCAAATTGCACTATCCACTTTAGCTGCCATACGGCTGTACAGTGTTGATTGTCTTGAAATGTGTTTTGTGGGAATTCCGACTTTGACCACAGCATCAGTTGCTATGTGGATCACCACATTCTACAGAGAGCCTACTGACCAACTCCATCTCTGTCTGGACTGGAGCCTGCAGAGAGTGGTGAGGACGGCGGAAAAGATCATCAGGACTCCTCTTCCTACTATCTGGAAGATCGCAAAAAGCCGCTGCCTGACCAGGACTCAGAAAATCAGTAGAGACTCCTCCCACCCCCACCAAGGACTGTTTTCACTGCTGGACTCTGGAAAGAGGTTCCGCAGCCTCCGTAGCAGAACCTCCAGGTTCTGTAACAGCATCTTCCCTCAGGCCATAAAACTCTTTAACGCATCATAATAATCCGCTCAATTCCCCCCAAAAACGGATTAACTCGCAGGCATATAAAGACAATATAACATACATCCATATGCAAAAGTGCAATATATTTATCTGTACAGTAATCTATCTATTTATATCTGCACCTTCTTTTGTAAATGCAAACACTCGGCACCTTATTGCTCTTTCATCCTGCACTACCACAAGCTAATGCAACAACATTTTGTCTTATCTGTAAAGTTCAAATTTGAATGAAAATAAAGGAAGTCTTAGTCTAAGAGTGGTACTTTCCATCGTTTTCAGCAGACTGCGTTTCAAAATGATGAACCATCTACCTTCCTCTGACGAGAGACCCACCCAGGAATGGGACTTAATCAATTCATTTATCGCGGTCATGTCCGGAACCAATTAACAGCGATAAACGAGTGATTACAGTAGTCCTGAATACAGCGCATTACAGCCATGGCCAACAATTTTGGGAACTTCAATAAATGTATTTTAATGAATTTAGATAAAAAACAAGTAAGACAAAAAATACTATCAATTGCAGCACAAAATATAGTTCACTTTCAAACATTTTTTTTCTAAAAGAAATGAAATGAGTCAACATATGTGCTAGTCTCAACAGTGTTAAGTACATTGAGGATGTGTAAAATAACGGTTTGTATTGGAACTGCATATTTGAGCACCCCCTGCTGGTCTTTAATACAATGTTCCTTATTCACTGCATATAAATACAAATAATTGTACAGTTTCTCATGGAAGCTGTATTTGTACAGCACGCTGATCTATTACCATGAATTGATTAACGTGGACCCCGACTTAAACAAGTTGAAAAACTTATTCGGGTGTTACCATTTAGTGGTCAATTGCAGGGGCGCCGAAAAGAGGGGGTAAAGGAGACTGATTGTAGGGGCCCATGATGGAGGGGGGCCCAGAGAGGCCCCTAATGATGATGAAATTATAATACAGGGGGCCCTGTAAAGATTCTTTTCATGGGGCCCAAAATCCCTAGCGGCGCCCCTGGTCAATTGTACGGAATATGTACTGTACTGTGCAATCTAATAATGAAAGTCTCAATCAATCAATCAATAGTAACCCTAACAATATATGCACCATGCACAGCAAACACGGTATCAACAAGGACGACTGCGTATCTTCTAGCAGGACAAGCCGGATGAGAGTTGGTGGTACAGTGAGGTCGACGTGGGCGTGATGTCAGACAGACGACAGGGAGGATGGGCAGACGGACTCACACTGGCGGCAGATTCCCCCGGGGCCTCTGCTGATTGGCACTGATCACAAGGTCCTAGCAAGGTGCCATTTGGAGTGAGAGTGTAAACAAGGTC